>NC_053025.1:374331969-374369085 GCF_003073215.2 Triticum urartu | reverse complement strand
TACGCTACATCATCTTGGTATCATGAGCCACGTCGATCATGATTTCGGAGCCTCCCCGTCGTGTTGCTAGCCTTGTTTTGTTGTTTTTCATCCTAATTCGAAAATTTCCCCACAAAAATAGCCCCAATTTTTTTTGTGATTTGTTAGTGTGTTGAGATTTTGTTGGTTTGGATCCGTGGATTTGCTTTGTTTTGAGTGGATCTAGCTTTTTTTCCCCTTTCCCCATCCTTCCCATCCACAAATCCGCCCGAAAGCGACGAATTTCAGCTCCACCACCTCGCCCTCGTGCTGTTCATCCCATGCCCGAAAATCACCCAGGCACCGGACGTCCGACCCAGCCCGGACGTCTGACGACAACCGGACGACCAACCCAGCCCGGACGTCCGACCGACCCTGACGAAACTAAATTTTTTTCAGCTTTAGTCAGAACAACCGCCCCACATTTCCGCAAACGCACTCCTACCACTATACACCATCCCCACTTCCACATACCACCACAATTTCGACCGTTTCACACTCCGACACGTGTTGCCACTTCGAAGTTTGAGAATTTGAGTTGCGGCACCGTATCCTTTTGTGTTTCGGCTATTTAGGTACGGTTCGACATCGACATCACCGCCGCTCATCTTCATCACGGATGCGTCCTACATCATCATCAACAACGACAACCTCGTATTGGTACATATCACTCTTGCCATTACATTGATAGCCATCATAGCCTTACTCCTTTGCGTTGCTTACCCATTGAGACTAGCCATTGAGTATTGCCGGCAACGAGACTTTTGCACATTAGTGATCATACTTACCATAGCGTACATACATCATTGTTGCATATATTGGTATCATCTCTTGTGTCACAAAGTTGCCATCGCATACACAATTGCTATATTGGTTCGTCAAGCATCGCATAAGAAAAGAGCTCCAACATCAAAGAGCCAAACAAGCTTTTAAGAAAAGAGGAAAGATAAGCAAAGAGCTTTTAAGCACGAACCATAGCATCATACAACGTTAAGATTGTCATACTCGATCATCTTGGATCATATCATAGAAACACCTTGCATAAAGCATACTTGGGATAGAAGTCGTTGCATTTTTGCTAAGTAGGTTGTGCACAAGTTCTTGTATCCGCCTATTGTGCAATCGTGCTAGCGTCTCTCTAGTGTTGTGCTACAAGAGTATTTTTGTGGATTCCACATTTTGGCTCATCCTTGGTTGCCCAACCCCACTTATCTTTTTGCGTGTGTGTTTCCATGTACCTTATATGCTTGGTCTACTTGTTGCATTGCATCTTGCGAATCTTTTCCAACATTATTGAAGCTCACTTACAATTGCATCAAATTTTGTGCCACCATCCTAACCAAGCTCCACCATAAGCTTTTACTTGTGTAGGTGTGAGAAACCGACAAGAGCTAGTACCAATTGTGCTATTTCCTTGTCCTACATTGGAGTGATCCTCGATCCACTTTCAACTTCGGTCAAGGTACATTTGGTATTCGTTCTTCTCTTTCTACCACTCACATTTGTCATGGAATGATGGATAGGCCTAGTACTTCTACCAACCCACTCTTCATGGAGCAAGACGACGACATGAACTCCTTCGTCACCAAGAGTCACCTCTTTGGTGCACAACGTGCTTTACATCAAGAGCAACAAGCCATGAGTGAATGCATTGACAACCTCGCCGCCGACTTGCGACTCCCCGAGCAATGTACAAGGGACTACTTCAATCACAAGCTCGATGATCACAAGCAAGAGAATGATACAAGAATGGTCGAGATTCGCGCTTTGTTGCTCAAGCGCTCTTCTTCCACTTCAAGAAGGAGCCGTTCAAGCCGACACTCTGACTTCACCCTCTCCGGCTCAAGTGCACCGACATCCAACACTCTTCTCCGTGCCGTGCACAACGGGCATCAAGCGAGCCTCAATCCTCTACATGACACCGACTCTCAAGAGCGCCGACAACGCCAAACTCAAGAGGCCTTTGCGCTAGAACGCGAACGCCACAGACAATGCCAACATGAAGAGGAAGAGCGAGCACGTCTACACCAAGCTGCACAAAGATGTCGAGGCACAACGACAAGACTAACAACTCCGTGACGCTCAAGCACTTGTGGCGCAACAAGCTCTACGGGATTCAAGTCAAGTCGTAGCCGACCGAGGCCGACAAGCCTGTGAACAAGAGGAAGCATTTCATGAAGAAATTCAAGAACAAAGATTTTAAGCTCGCGTGCATCATCAAGTCCCTCAAGTTCCTCCTCGAGCTCGACAAGCTCCTCCACAAGCACGTCAAGAACAAAGAGTTCCTCAAGATCACGAAGACAATGGAGATCCTCCACAATAAGAGCAACATGAGGTTGACAACCCTCCTCATCACGAGCGACACGAGATTAACAATCATCAACAACATGGACGTCATCATCCCCGACCCCAACACAATGAAGAGCAACGCTATGGAAAGCTCAAGTTCACCATGCCCAAGTTCAACGGAAGCAACGATCCCGAAGAGTACCTTTCATGGTCATTGAAAGTCAACAAGATCTTCTGTTTGCACAACTATCAAGAAGAGAAGAAGATCGCGATGGCATCCCTTGAGTTCCAAGACTATGTCCCCATTTGGTGGGAACAAGTTATCGAGCACCGAGAGGCAAGAGGTGAACCACCCATCACTACTTGGACGCAAATGAAGGATTTCATGCGAGCACGCTTTGTGCCTACCTACTACAACCGCGACCTCTTCAAGAAACTCCAACTACTCAAGCAAGGAACCAAGAGCGTTGAAGAGTACTACAAGGAGATGGAGATTGCCATGATATGAGCCAATGTCACGGAAGATGAAGAGTAAACAATGGCACGTTTCTTGAATGGACTCAACCATCCTATCAAGAAGACCGCTGACTTCCAACCATACTTGAACCTCATAGAGCTAGTGCATCAAGCTACCAAAGCGGAATGCCAAGTGCAAGATGATTTCAAGTATGCCAAGTACTCATCCAAGTTCTATGGCTTCTCCTACAACCAAGCTTCAACAACTCCAACACTGACTACCAAGCCTTCTACTAGCACCCTCGACAAGTCGAGTTCCAAGAAAGCTTCGTCAACTCCAAGTCATCCTCCTACTATGAGAAACTTCAAGCCGAGAGCTTCATCATCATCAAATCCAACCGATGAGACCGTCAAGACGAGTTCCTTCAAGTGTTTCACTTGCGGAGGCCGAGGCCACAAGTCCTACGAGTGCACCAACAAGCGGACCATGATCCTCAATGACGATGGCACTTACGACTCAATGAGTGAAGAAGAAACGGACGCCATCGAGCAAGTCGCCATGCACCGACAAGTGAACGATGAAGAGGAACAAGTCTTTTGCGATGAAGATTCAAGTCCCGCCCTTGTTGTCTCCAAGGTCTTGACTCTCCAACATCACCAAGAAGAAAACCAACGATGCCACATATTCCACACCAAGGCCGGCATCAATGGACGATCCGTCAAGGTCATCATCGATGTAGGAAGTTGTCATAATCTCGCAAATGAACAACTTTTCTCCAAGCTCCAACTTCCCAAGACGAAGGATCCACATCCATACAAAGTTCAATGGCTTAGCGACTCCGGCACCATCCAAGTCGAGCATCGAGTACAAGTCTCCTTCAAAATTGGCGCTTACGAAGACACCTTAGAGTGCGACGTCGTTCCAATGACCGTTTTCCATCTTCTCCTTGGACGCTCATGGAAATTCGATAGAGGAGTCATCCACAGCGGTCGAACGAACCACTACATCTTCAAGATGAAGGGCAAGGAGTATGTACTTCGTCCCATGTCTCCAAGTCAAGTGATCGCCGACAAGCAAGCTACCCATCGTGGAGATCATAGTGAGAGAGCGAGCCACCAAGAACAGAGTGAGTGCCACAAGACCAAATCGAACACCTCCACGATGAGCGAAAAGAAGAACCTCGTTCTTGTAACACCCCGGATATGATTTACCCAATATGTAATCTAACTCTTGCCGTTTCCGGCGTTAAGTTAATTTATTTTCTCAGGTTCGGGTCTTTGTCTCCGTGTGTTGTTATCTTTGTCATGCATCTCATATCATGTCATCATGTGCATTGCATTTGCATATGTGTTCATCTCATGCATTCGAGCATTTTCCCCGTTGTCCGTTTTGCATTCCGGCGCTTCGTTCTCCTCCGGTGGTCATTTCTACCTTTCTTTCGTGTGTGGGGATTAAACATTTCCAGATTGGACCGAGACTTTCCAAGCAGCCTTGGTTTACTACCGGTAGACCGCCTGTCAAGTTTCGTACCATTTGGACTTCGTTTGATGCTCCAACGGTTAACCGAGGGACCAAAAAGGCCTCGTGTGTGTTGCATCCCAACACCCCTCCATTTTGGCCCAAAACCTATCAAAACCCTCTCCATCATCTAGAGCGTTCGATCACGATCGCGTGGCCGAAAACCGCACCTCATTTGGACACTCCTAGCTCCCTCTACCTCTATATAAAGACCACCCTCCGAAATTCGCGGTTCCACTCTGTTGGAAATATGCCCTAGAGGCAATAATAAAATGATTATTATATTTCCTTGTTCATGATAATTGTCTATTGTTCATGCTTTAATTGTATTATCCGGAAATCGTAATACATGTGTGAGTACATAGACCACAATGTGTCCCTAGTGAGCCTCTAGTTGACTAGCTCGTTGATCAACAGATAGTCATGGTTTCCTGGCTATGGACATGGGGATGTCATTGATAACGGGATCACATCATTAGGAGAATGATGTGATGGACAAGACCCAATCCTAAACATAGCACAAGATCGTGTAGTTCGTTTGCTAGAGTTTTTCCAATGTCAAGTATCTTTTCCTCAGACCATGAGATCGTGTAACTCCCGGATACCGTAGGAGTGCTCTGGGTATACCAAACGTCACAACGTAACTGGGTGACTATAAAGGTATACTACGGGTATCTCCGAAAGTGTTTGTTGGGTTGACACGGATCAAGACTGGGATTTGTCACTCCGTATGATGGAGAGGTATCTCTGGGCCCACTCGGTAATGCATCATCATAATGAGCTCAAAGTTACCAAGTGTCTGGTCACGGGATCATGCATTACGGTACGAGTAAAGTGACTTGCCGGTAACGAGATTGAACGAGGTATTGGGATACCGACGATCGAATCTCGGGCAAGTAACGTACCGATTGACAAAGGGAATTGTATACGGGGTTGCTTGAATCCTCGACATCGTGGTTCATCCGATGAGATCATCGAGGAGCATGTGGGAGCCAACATGGGTATCTAGATCCCGCTGTTGGTTATTGACCGGAGAGCCATCTCGGTCATGTCTACATGTCTCCTGAACCCGTAGGGTCTACACACTTAAGGTTCGGTGACGCTAGGGTTGTAGAGATATGAATATGCAGTAACCCGAAAGTTGTTCGGAGTCCCGGATGAGATCCTGGACGTCACGAGGAGTTCCGGAATGGTCCAGAGGTGAAGAATTATATATAGGAAGTGCAGTTTCGGCCATCGGGAGAGTTTCGGGGTCACCGGTATTGTACCGGGACCACCGGAAGGGTCCCGGGGGTCCACCGGGTGGGGCCACCCATCCCTGAGGGCCCCATGGGCCAAAGTGGGGAGGGGAACCAGCCCATAGTGGGCTGGTGTACCCCCCTAGGCCCACCCCATGCGCCTAGGGTTGGGGGGGGGGCGCCCCACCTGGCTTGGGGGGCACTCCACCCCTTGGCCGCCGACCCCTAGGAGATCCCATCTCCTAGGGCCGGCGCACCCCCCTAGGGGGCCTATATAAAGGGGGGAGGGAGGGGGCAGCCGCACCCTTGAGTCTTGGCGCCTCCCTCTCCCCTTCTACACCTCTCTCTCTCGCAGTATACGGCGAAGCCCTGCTACTGTGACGCCCTGCATCCACCACCATGCCGTCGTGCTGCTGGATCTTCATCAACCTCTCCTCCCCCCTTGCTGGATCAAGAAGGAGGAGACGTCACGCTGACCGTACGTGTGTTGAACACGGAGGTGCCGTCCGTTCGGCGCTAGGATCTCTGGTGATTTGGGTCACGTTGAGTACGTCTTCCTCATCCCCGTTCTTTGAACGCTTCCGCGCGTGATCTACAAAGGTATGTAGATGCAATCCAATCACTCGTTGCTAGATGAACTCATAGATGGATCTTGGTGAAACCGTAGGAAAATTTTTGTTTTCTGCAACGTTCCCCAACACACTCTCCCCTAACCCTAGATCCATTTCATCCGCCGCCGCCGGACAGAAAATCCGCCGACGGACATGTCCGGCCCGCCCACCGACGCCACGTGTCGTCGCCCGGTTCACCGCTACCCGCAGCGCCCCACATCGATGCGCAGGCCCGCCGGGGCCCATGCGGGGCCCTCCCAGCCCGGAGCCGCCGCCGCCCGAGAGCCTTCGCCCTCCCGCGCGCCCGCCGAGCCGGCCCTCTCTTCCTCTGTTCCGGCGACCGGAGCCGCCGCCCGCCATCGACACCGGCCGGCGCAAGGTCGCCCGACCGGCCCCGCGCCTCCCGCCGGCAAACGCCGACCCGGCCACCGCACCTCGCCGCCAACCTCGTCACCGGCCGCGCCCCCGCCGACCTCCTCCTCGTCCTTGAGCTCTGGCCGCGTCAGCTCTCTTCGACGAACAGTGCATCCCGGCGAACCTCGTAAATCCCGCCCGGCCAGATCTGGATCCGGATTTTGGGTCGGGTTGACTTTTTGCCCGAAACCCTAATTATTTTGGCTATGTTCTTTGCATCGTAACTCTGCATCCGTAGCTCTGTTTTGGGCATATAGCATATCAAAATGTTCGTCTCAGAGAGCACATCATTTCATCTCATTGCATCATTTATATTTGAGTTCATCTTGATTCCCGAAATGCTGTTAGTAGAATGCTATTTGAGTTAATTGTCAGATCTGCTGCTCCAATTAGAAATTTCTCATTTTTTCCATGATTATTGTGTGCATGATATGCCCCTGAGCTCTACATGAGTTTTGTTATATGTTTTGCCATCTATCCAGAGGTGCAACCCATGTATTTTTGTGATGTGTGTGGTGGCTAGCACGATCTTGCAAAGTGCAGCATTCGTTAATGCTGATTTCAGGGACTTAGCATTTCCACTAAGTCCTTGGACTGTTTATCTCATTATGCCATATGTTCATGTTGTTTCCTAGTGATCTGTGCCTCTTTTGAGGATGATCAGTAAGGATGTTTTGTTAATATTGTAGTGCTCTATCCATCCATGTCTTTGTTTGCAATTATGGAGCACCCTAGCTTGAGTCAATCGAGCTCTACTTTTGTCATTTCGTGAATCTGGGCAGATTGTCTACTTGTTAGCAATTTTGCCGAGGATGTTGTAGTTGATCCGTGCATGCTATGTTATTGTTCTTTCCATGTCTAGCTAGTATTTTGTGTATTCTTGATTAGTGTATGCTTAGATTGTCATGACTTGCTCTGTAGTGAGTGCATCGAGCTCGTAAACATGCCTACTTGATATCTGTTTCAGCATGCTCCAGTTTTCACTAAGTCTGAGAACTGATTATGTTTTTGCCATGTTCACATGCTTGCAAATGTATTTCATGATCCCTTTTGGCTCAAGGTCACTAAGGGACTTTTGTTAAGCTCTTTGAGTAGCTCCATGTCATGCTTTACTTTTCCATGTTAAGGTCCTGTAGCATATAGTTTTCATGCTCCAAAGTGTGCTACCTGATCTGAAATTCCAGACAAGTGTTAATTTCACTAAGTCTGAAATATATTTACCAAATGCACTTTTCCCATGCTTGTTTGAACCTGTTAATGGATGAATTGGCCGTAGCTCATTGTTCATATTTTGTTAATCATCATGAGTGTATCCGTGCCATGTATTTTGACGCCATGTTTGGGTGCTGTAGCATGTTTTTATTGTTGCATCTAGTCGGCTACTTGCTGTAAATCGCAGAACGTGGTCATATTTGAATCGCTTGCCATTTCCAAACCGTAACTCCGATTCCGGCGTTCTTTATATCGTTTTCAAGAAATTTCATCTCATCTTTCCAGTGGCACACTTGGTTTTCCATGTTGGGGCCAGGTTCATGCATTCCTTGTCAAATCTTGCATATGCATCACATATTGCATCCCGCATAGCATATCATCTTTGCATCATGTTGTTTGAGTTCGCACGTGGTTGATTGTGTTCCCTTTGCTTGTTTGTCTTGTTTGGGTAGAGCCGGGAGACGAGTTCGCTAACGAGGAGCCCGTTGAGTTTGCTTTCGAGGATCCAGTCAACTCTGACAACTTTGCAGGCAAGATGATCATACCCTTGAAATCACTTCTATCTTTGCTTTGCTAGATGCTCGCTCTTTTGCTATGCCTATTCTACGATGTCTACCACTTGCTTATCATGCCTCCCAAATTTCCATGTCAAACCTCTAACCCACCATGTCCTAGCAAACCGTTGATTGGCTATGTTACCGCTTTGCTCAGCCCCTCTTATAGCGTTGCTAGTTGTAGGTGAAGATTGGAGACCGTTCCTTGTTGGAACATTATTTACTTGTTGGGATATCATTATATTATCTTGTTATCCTAATGCATCTATATACTTGGTAAAGGGTGGAAGTCTCGGCCTCTCGCCTAGTGTTTTGTTCCACTCTTGCCGCCCTAGTTTCCATCATATCGGTGTTATGTTCCCGGATTTTGCGTTCCTTACGCGGTTGGGTGATAATGGGAACCCCTTGATAGTTCGCCTTGATTAAAGCTTTTCCAGCAATGCCCAACCTTGGTTTTACCATTTGCCACCTAGCCTCTTTTTCCCTTGGGTTTTCGGAGCCCGAGGGTCATCTTATTTTAAACCCCCCCGGGCCAGTGCTCCTCTGAGTGTTGGTCCAAACAGAGCCACTTGCAGCGCCACCTCGGGGCAACTCAAGGGTTGGTTTTAGTTGTACGTAGTGTTCATCTGAGTGTGCCCTGAGAACGAGATATGTGCAGCTCCTATCAGGATTTGTCGGCACATTCGGGCAGTGTTGCTGGATTTGTTTTAACCTGTCGAAGTGTCTTGTAGAACCGGGATACCGAGTCTGATCGGAATGTCTCGGGAGAAGGTCTATTCCTTCGTTGACCGTGAGAGCTTGTCATGGGCTAAGTTGGGACTCCCCTGCAGGGATTTGAACTTTCAAAAGCCGTGCCCGCGGTTATGGGCAGATGGGAATTTGTTAATGTCCGGTTGTAGATAACTTGAACCTTACTTATTAAAATGAATCAACTGTGTGAGTTACCGTGATGGTCTCTTCTCGACGGAGTCCGGGAAGTGAACACGGTGTTGGAGTAATGCTTGCCGCAGGTTGTTCCCTAGTTATTCGTTCGCGCTTTGCCTCCTCTTCTCGCTCTCTTTTGTGAGTCGGTTAGCCACCATATATGCTAGTCGCTTGCTGCAGCTCCACATATTTACATTGCCTTACCTATAAGCTTAAATAGTCTTGATCACGAGGGTGCGAGATTGCTGAGTCCCTGTGGCTTCACAGATTACTTCCAAACCAGATGCAGGGCCTGATGATTCCGTTCCGAGATGAGCGCTTGAGCTCAAGTGGGAGTTCGACGAGGACTCACGCCTCATATCTACGTGTCTTTCCCTGATGATCAGTAGTGGTGCCCAGTTGGGGTGATCCGGGACCGTGTCGCATGTTGGGTTATGTCGGGCCATGAGTGTTTGAATGTTGTAATGCTATTTTATGTACTTTGATTGACGTGGCGAGTGTAAGCCAACTATGTATCTCCCCTTTTATTATCTATATTACATGGGATAGTTGTGAAGATTGCCTAACTTGCGACATTGCTTTCAATGCGGTTATGCCTCTAAGTCGTGCCTCGACACGTGGGAGCTATAGCCGCATCGAGGGCGTTACAAGTTGGTAATCAGAGCCTTCCCCGACCTTAGGAGCCCCCATTGCTTGATCGTTTTTAGTAGCCGTTGTTGAGTCTAGAAAAAATGTTTTGAGTCATTTAGGAATTATATATCGGAGAGTTTAGGAATTCTTTTTACTCCCAGTCTCGTCATCGCTCTGGTAAGGCATCCTGACGTAGAGTTTTGACTCTTCTCTTCTCAAATTTCACTATTTTTTTAGGATCACGCGGGTATCTTGGAATCGTTCCGATGGTTTTGTGACGAGAACATTGTTCTTGGTGCCTCCTGTCTTTAGGGGTTGTGGCAGTGTCCCGGGGAGTTGAGCTCCGAGGTGTTGTCATCACAATTTTATCATTGCAGTTTTGGAATACCTGAGTTTAGTATGCCGACATCGAAAATCTCTTTTATGCAGTTCGTTGGTGAGATAACCTCGACGCCACCCAGTACTGGGGCGGGAGTTCAGGAGTATCACCATAACTTGTATAACGGATGCTTTTCGAAGGTTGAGGTAAATGGTTTCCGAAGTTTTTCTCGGTTATGTGTTGAAGGATGGATACAGCTGGATGTAGGAATTGCTAGATTTGGGTGAGATATTATGCTTCCCTTGTATCCCCAACACCTGATTGCATAACCGGAAAGGTTCAGGAGTTTCATAGGTGGGAATTCTTGTAGCTCTAGTTCTTCTTCCACGAATATTTGGTTTGAGATTGGGATTTCTTACCGAGTATTCGTTCTTGATCCATACCTTGTTGATTTATTCCTCTACCTAAATTCTAAGTGGCTTCTCAATTTGTGGATATGTGACCATTTCAAGTGGAATGCATTCGTTCTTATGTTCGGATTGAAGACTTTATGTTGCAATTTCAACCCGTTGGATTCAGCTTCATTTTATCTATCAATGTGCTAATGGTTGTCACCCTCTTTAGGATGGCTCCCGCTAAGAGCACCAATCAGAATCAGAATCAAGATCCGCCACCACCTCCTCCTCCTCCGGAGGCATGGCAAGCTATGATGGCCGCAACCAATGCAAACACATAGTTGATCATGCAAATTCTTCTAGAGCGCAATCAAGCAAACCAAGGCAACCAAGGCAACAATCAGAATCACTTTGCTACACTCAACTAGTTCCTTGCTAACGGGCCAAAGACTTTTAGCAATTGTGTTGAGGCAACTGATGCTGCGATTGGCTCGTGGATCTGTGCAAGCATTTCGAGTGCAGTAACATCAGGCCTGAGGACTTTGTCAAGTTCGCATCCTTACAACTCAAAGATCAAGATGCAGAATGGTTCCAGCAGTACAAGGATTCCAGAGGAGGCCCTGTGATTACCTGGGATGAATTCCGTCAAGACTTTAAAGCTCATCATATTCCTCAGAGCGTGGTTGAAAGCAAGCATGAGGAATTCCGCAACCTGAAGCAAGGCTCTTTGTCTGTCTATGACTACAACAAGTTGTTTCAGAAGCTCGCCCGCTTTGCCAAGCAGGACGTCCCTGATGAGAAGAGCATGATATACCAGTTCAGGGGTGGTCTCAGAGAAGAAATCCAGCTAGCTCTTGTTCTCTTTGAGCCCTTGAGGTACGATGAGTTCTACAACATGGCATTGAAGCAAGAGGCCGCTCAACTGAGGTGTGATGCTTCTAAGAAGCGAGTCAGAGATGCTACTCCTTCTTCCTCTACTCAAGTGGCCAAGCAGTAGAAGTATTGGCTTCCTCCTCCTCCATTCCGTCAGCCATACCAGCAAAAGAGCAAAGGTGGCAGTGGATCTTCCCACCCACCCAACCCTGGCTTTCAGAACAAGACTTCGTCTCAAGCTCCAAGATCGAGTGCTCCGTATCACCGTCCGCTTTCAGAGGTCACGTGCAACAAGTGCCAACAGAAGGGTCACTATGCCAACAAATGCTTCAATCAGAGGCGTCTCCCTCCTCCTCCTCCCGTGAGATCGGCAAGTACAGCTGTGGTCAAGCATAACCCCAAGCACGCCAAGGTCAACTTGCTGAACGCAGCTCAGGCAGAGGACTCGTCATGGGTAACCTTCCTGTTAACGATATTCCAGCTAAAGTTCTTTTTGACATCGGTGCATCACTTTCTTTTATTTCAACACCATTTGTGGCCAAGCATGATTTTGTTACAAATAGGATTCCTTTCCCGTTGAAGATTCTGTCTCCGGGCAAGCAAATGACTTCTAACAATTGCGTCCCGGATGTCTCTATCACGTTGGGCGATTACAAGTTTCTTTCTTCTCCGGTGGTTCTTGGTAACTTGGATATCGATCTTATTATCGGAATGGATTGGCTTAGTAAGCACAAGGCGCATCTTGATTGTGCAGCCAGGCAGATTCAATTGACTCATTCATCTGAGGATGTAATTGTCTTTGCTGCTCGTGATGATACCATCCGTCTGTTTTCTCTCAATGAGAAGGGTGAACTGGATGCTATCTCGCAAATTCCAGTTGTTTGCGAATATCAAGAGGTCTTTCCAGAAGAGCTTCCAGGAATGCCTCCGCACCGGCCAGTTGAATTCGTCATCGATCTTGAGCCTAGCACGGAACCAGTGTGCAAGCGTCCTTACAAGCTCGGACCTAAAGAGTTGAAGGAGCTGAAGAAGCAACTCGATATTCAAGAGAGAATGGGTCTCATCCGGCCTAGTTCTTCTCCATGGGGTTGTGGTGTTCTTTTTGTGAAGAAGAAGTATGGAACGGACCGACTTTGTGTTGATTACCGTCCATTGAACAAGAAGACCATCAAGAACAAATACCCACTTCCCAACATCAACGAGCTGTTCGAACAACTCAAAGGTGCCCAAGTATTCTCCAAGCTTGATCTCCGTATGGGTTATCATCAGATTTGAATCCGCGAGCAAGATATTCCCAAGACGGCTTTCAGGACAAGCTTTGGTTCATACGAATACACTGTCATTTATTTTGGCCTCGTCAATGCTCCTTCGACGTTCTCTCACATGATGAACTTCATCTTCAACGCCTACACCAATGACTTCGTTTTGGTCTATCTCGACGACATTCTGGTCTGTTCGAAGAACAAGGAAGATCATGCCAAGCACTTGCGTTTGGTGCTCGATAAGCTCAGGGAACACAAGTTCTACGCCAAGTTTTCCAAGTGCGAATTTTGGCTTGATGAGGTTCTTTATCTTGGTCATATCATCTCTGCCAAGGACATTGCGGTGAATCCTGAGAAGGTGTCTGCAATTGTGAATTGGGAACCACCTCAGAACGTGAAGCAACTCCATAGCTTCGTCGGTCTCGCAAGCTACTGTCGAAGATTCGTTGAAAACTTTTCTAAGATCACGAAGCCTCTCTCAAATCTTCTCCAGAAGCACGTCAAGTACGTTTGGTCTCCAGAGTGTGACATTGCTTTCAACACTTTGAAAGAGAAATTGGTCACTGCTCCAGTTCTGACTCCTCCTGATGAATCCAAGCCGTACGAGGTTTTTTGTGATACCTCTATCCAAGGTCTTGGCGCAGTGTTGATGCAAGAGAAGAAAGTTGTGGCTTATACCTCTCACCAGTTGAAGCCCAACGAGAAGAACTACCCCACTCATGATCTCGAGTTGGCGGCAGTTGTGCATGCTCTTTTGACTTGGAGACATCTCTTATTGGGAAGAAAAGTGGACATTTTCACTGATCATAAGAGTCTCAAGTACATCTTCACTCAGCCTAATCTCAACCTCAGGCAAACTCGATGGTTCGAAATGGTTCAAGAGTATAATCCGAGTATCGAGTATACTCCAGGCAAGGCCAATGTGATTGCTGACGCATTGAGCAGGAAGGCTTATTGCAACAGTCTGATTCTCAAGCCTTATCAACCCGAGCTTTGTGAAGCTTTCCGCAAACTTAATCTGCAAGTTGTTCCTCAAGGTTTCCTCGCCAACCTTCAAGTCTCTCCTACCTTGGAAGACCAGATTCGCCAAGCTCAGCTTCTTGATGCTATGGTTAAAAAGGTGAAGATTGGGATTGCCAAGAGTCAACCCAAGTACAAGTGCTACCGCCTTGATGACAAGGATACTCTCTTCTTCGAGGATCGTATTGTTGTGCCCAAAGGTGACCTCCGTAAAGTGATCATGAACGAGGCTCACAATTCTCTCCTCTCCATCCATCCTGGGAGCACGAAGATGTATCAGGACCTCAAGCAAGCTTATTGGTGGACTCGAATGAAGCGCGAGATTGCTCAGTTCGTGAATGAATGTGATGTCTGCAGAAGAGTGAAGGCAGAACACCAAAGGCCAGCTGGTCTCCTCCAACCTCTTGCCATTCTAGA
The DNA here is from genome assembly GCF_003073215.2 of Triticum urartu. Classification (NCBI taxonomy): domain Eukaryota; kingdom Viridiplantae; phylum Streptophyta; class Magnoliopsida; order Poales; family Poaceae; genus Triticum; species Triticum urartu. The sequence goes on along the minus strand of NC_053025.1, from coordinate 374,354,934 downwards.
ATGGAAGTTTGACCACATTGAGATGGACTTCATGACTGGGTTTCCAAAGTCCAAACGTGGCAATGATGCTATATTCGTTGTCATCGACAAACTCACTAAAGTGGCTCATTTTTTGCCTATCAAAGAGTTAATCACTGCAGCTCAATTGGCGGAGCTCTATGCCTCTCGAATTGTCTCTCTGCACGGTATTCCACAAGTGATCTCTTCAGACCGTGGCAGCATCTTTACCTCCATGTTTTGGGATTCTTTTCAGAAGGCCATGGGCACCAATATCCGCTTCAGCACATCTTTCCATCCTCAAACTAGCGGTCAAGTCAAGCGTGTCAATCAGGTTCTTGAAGATATGCTCAGGGCTTGTGTGATCTCCTTCGGCATGAAGTGGGAGGACTGTCTTCCATATGCTGAATTCTCCTACAACAACAGTTTTCAAGCAAGTTCGGGCAAGGCCCCATTTGAAATTCTGTATGGCAGGAAGTGTCGTACCCCTCTCAACTGGTCTGAAACCGGCGAACGTCAACTTTTGGGAAATGACTTAATCACAGAGGCAGAGTAATGTGCAAAGTCATTCAAGATAACCTCAAAGCAGCCCAATCCCGCCAGAAGAGCTACTATGATAGTAAGCACCGTGATTTGTCTTTCGAGATCGGAGATCATGTTTACCTCTGCGTCTCCCCAGTGAAAGGTACTCGTCGCTTCGGTATCAAAGGGAAGCTTGCCCCTAGATACGTGGGACCTTTCAGGATCGTCAGCAAGAGAGGCGATCTCGCCTATGAACTCGAGCTTCCTTCAAACTTTGCAAATGTTCATGACGTGTTCCATGTCTCTCAGCTCCGAAAGTGCTTCAAGACTCCTGACCGCACCATCAACTTCGAGGACATTGAGCTCCAAGAAGATCTCTCTTATCGTGAGCACCCCGTTGCTATTCTTGAAGAGACTGAACGCAAGACTCGCAATAAGTCAATCAAATTCCTCAAAGTCAAGTGGTCACACCATTCCGACCGTGAAGCTACCTGGGAACGCGAGGATCACCTCCGTTCTGAATACCCGGCGTTCTTTCAGTCCTAGATCTCGGGACGAGATCTTTTCGTAGTGGTGGAGTGTTGTAACACCCCAGATATGATTTACCCAATATGTAATCCAACTCTTGCCGTTTCCGGCGTTAATTAATTTATTTTCTCAGGTTCGGGTTTTTGTCTCCGTGTGTTGTTATCTTTGTCATGCATCTCATATCATGTCATCATGTGCATTGCATTTGCATACGTGTTCATCTCATGCATTCGAGCATTTTCCCCATTGTCCATTTTGCATTCTGGAGCTTCGTTCTCCTCCGGTGGTCATTTCTACCTTTCTTTCGTGTGTGGGGATTAAACATTTCTGGATTGGACCGAGACTTGCCAAGCGGCCTTAGTTTACTACCGGTAGACCGCCTGTCAAGTTTCGTACCATTTGGACTTCGTTTGATGCTCCAACGGTTAACCGAGGGACCGAAAAGGCCTCATGTGTGTTGCAGACCACACCCCTCCATTTTGGCCCAAAACCTACCAAAACCCTCTCCATCATCTAGAGCGTTCGATCACGATCGCGTGGCCGAAAACCGCACCTCATTTGGACACTCCTAGCTCCCTCTACCTCTATATAAAGACCACCCTTCGAAATTCGCGGTTCCACTCTCCCCTAACCCTAGGTCCATTTCATCCACCGCCGCCGTTCAGAAAATCCACCGACGGACGTGTCCGGCCCGCCCACCGACGCCATGTGTCGTCGCTCGGTTCACCGCTGCCCGCGGCGCCCCACATCACCGCGCCGGCCCGCCGGGGCCCAGGCGGGGCCCTCTCGGCCCGGAGCCGCCGCCGCCCGAGAGCCTTCGCCCTCCCGCGCGCTCGCCGAGACGGCCCTCTCTTCCTGTGTTCTGGTGACCGGAGCCGCCGCCCGCCATCGAAGCTGGCCGGCGCAAGGTTGCCCGACTGGCCCCGCGCCTCCCGCCGGCAAACACCGCCCCGGCCACCGCACTTCGCCACCAACCTCGTCGCCGGCCGCGCCCCCGCCGACCTCCTCCTCGTCATCAAGCTCCGGCCGCCTCAGCTCTCTCTAGCGAACAGTGCATCCCGGCGAACCTCGTAAACCGCGCCCGGCCAGATCTGGATCCGGATTTTGGATCGGTTTGACTTTTTGCCCGAAACTCTAATTATTTTGGCTATCTTCTTTGCATCGTAACTCCCCATCCGTAGCTCCGTTTTGGGCATATAGCATATCAAAATGTTCGCCTTAGAGAGAACACCATTTCATCTCATTACATCATTTTCATTTGAGTTCATCTTGATGCCCGAAATGCTCTTAGTAGAATGCTATTTGAGTTAATTGTCAGATCTGCTGCTCCAATTAGATATTTGTCATTTTTGCCATGATTATTGTGTGCGTGATATGCCCCTGAGCTCTACATGAGTTTTGTTATATGTTTTGCCATCTATCCAGAGGTGCAACCCATGTATTTTTGTGATGTGTGTGGTGACTAGCACGAGCTTGCAAAGTGGAGCATTCGTTAATGCTGATTTCAGGGACTTAGCATTTCCACTAAGTCCTTGGATTGTTTATCTCATTATCCCATATGTTCATGTTGTTTCCTAGTGATCTGTGCCTCTTTTGAGGATGATCAGTAAGGATGTTTGGTTAATCTTGTAGTGCTATATCCATCCATGTCTTTGTTTGCAATTATGGAGCACCCTAGCTTGAGTCAATCGAGCTCTACTTTTGTCATTTCATGAATCTGGGCAGATTGTCTACTTGTTAGCAATTTTGCCGAGGATGTTGTAGTTGATCCGTGCATGCTATGTTATTGTTCTTTCCATGTCTAGCTTGAATTTTGTGTACTCTTGATGGATATATGCTTAGCTTATCATGACTTGCTCCGTAGTGAGTGCATCGAGCTCGTAAACATGCCTACTTGATATCTGTTTTAGCATGCTCCAGTTTTCACTAAGTCTGAGAACTGATTATGTTTTTGCCATGTTCACATGCTTGCAATTGTATTTTCTGATCCCTTTTGGCTCAAGGTCACTAAGGGACTTTTGTTAAGCTCTTTGAGTAGCTCCATGTCATGCTTTACTTTTTCCATGTTCAGGTCCTGTAGCATATAGTTTTCATGCTCCAAAGTGTGCTACCTGATCTGAAATTCCAGACAAGTGTTAATTTCACTAAGTCTGAAATATGTTTACCAAATGCATTTTTCCCATGCTTGTTTGAACCTGTTAATGGATGAATTTGCCGTAGCTCATTGTTCATCTTTTGTTAATCATCATGAGTGTATCCGTGCCATGTATTTTTATGCCATGTTTGGGTGCTGTAGCATGTTTTTATTGTTGCATCTAGTCGGCTACTTACTGTAAATCGCAGAACGTGGTCATATTTGAATCGCTTGCCATTTCCAAACCGTAACTCCGATTCCGGCGTTCTTTATATCATTTTCAAGAAATTTCATCTCATCTTTCCAGTGGCACACTTGGATTTCCAAGTTGAGGCCAGGTTCATGCATTCCTTGTCAAATCTTGCATATGCATCACTTATTGCATCCCGCATAGCATACCATCTTGCATCATGTTGTTTGAGTTTGCACGTGGTTGATTGTGTCCTTGTTGCTTGTTTGTCTTGTTTGGGTAGAGCCGGGAGACGAGTTCGCTAACGAGGAGCCTGTTGGGTTTGCTTTCGAGGATCCAGTCAACTCTGACAACTTTGCAGGCAAGATGATCATACCCTCGAAATCACTACTATCTTTGCTTTGTTAGATGCTCGCTCTTTTGCTATGCCTATGCTACGATGCCTACCACTTGCTTATCATGCCTTCCAAATTGCCATGTCAAACCTCTAACCCACCATGTCCTAGCAAACCGTTGATTGGCTATGTTACCGCTTTGCTCAGCCCCTCTTATAGCTTTCCTAGTTGCATGTGAAGATTGGAGCCCGTTCCTTGTTGGAACATTATTTACTTGTTGGGATATCATTATATTATCTTGTTATCTTAATGCATCTATATACTTGGTAAAGGGTGGAAGGCTCGGCCTCTCGCCTAGTGTTTTGTTCCACTCTTGCCGCCCTAGTTTCCATCATATCGGTGTTATGTTCCCGGATTTTGCGTTCCTTACGCGGTTGGGTTATAATGGGAACCCCTTGACAGTCCGCCGTGAATAAAACTCCTCCAGCAATGCCCAACCTTGGTTTTACCATTTGCCACCTAGCCTCTTTTTCCCTTGGGTTTCCGGAGCCCGAGGGTCATCTTTATTTAACCCCCCGGGCCAGTGCTCCTCTGAGTGTTGGTCCAAACAGAGCCACTTGCAGCGCCACCTCGGGGAAACTCGAGGGCTTGGTTTTAGTTGTACGTAGTGCTTCATCTGAGTGTGCCCTGAGAACGAGATATGTGCAGCTCCTATCGGGATTTGTCGGCACATTCGGGCGGTGTTGTTGGATTTGTTTTAACTTGTCGAAGTGTCTTGTAGAACCGGGATACCGAGTCTGATCGGAATGTCTCGGGAGAAGGTCTATCCTTCGTTGACCGTGAGAGCTTGTCATGGGCTAAGTTGGGACTCCCCTGCAGGGATTTGAACTTTCGAAAGCCGTGCCCGCGGTTATGGGCAGATGGGAATTTGTTAATGTCCGGTTGTAGATAACTTGAACCTTAACTTAATTAAAATGAATCAACCGGTGTGTTGTCCGTGATGGTCTCTTCTCGGTGGAGTCCGGGAAGTGAACACGGTGTTGGAGTAATGCTTGCGCAGGTTGTTCTCTAGTTTCTCGCTCGCGCTTTGCCTCCTCTTCTCGCCCTCTTGCGTAGCCACCTCGTCTTCCTCCTCCGCCCTCGCCTTCTGTCTCGCTCTGTCCCCTCCTCGCTTTCTCTCTTCGGTCTTGTCGTTTCTGCTTTCTCTTTTTCTTTTCTCTTCCTTTTTGTTTTCTGTTTTTTTGTCTCCTTTTCTCCGGTGTTGGAGTAATGTTTGTGCAGGTTGCTCTCTAGTTTCTCGCTTCGCGCTTTGCCTCCTCTTCTCGCTCTCTTTTGCGAACAGTAGCCACCATATATGCTAGTCGCTTGCTGCAGCTCCACATATTTACCTTGCCTTACCTATAAGCTTAAATAGTCTTGATCGCGAGGGTGCGAGATTGCTGAGTCCCTGTGGCTCACCGATTACTTCCAAACCAGATGTAGGGCCTGATGATTCCGTTCCAGATGACGCGCTTGAGCTCAAGTGGGAGTTCGACGAGGACTCACGCCGCTATTACGTGTCTTTCCCTGATGATCAGTAGTGGTGCCCAGTTGGGGTGATCGAGACCGTGTCGCATGTTGGGTTTGTCTTTTATTTTGGCGCCGTAGTCGGGCCATGAGTGTTTGAATGTTGTAATGCTATTTATGTACTTTGATTGACGTGGCGAGTGTAAGCCAACTATGTATCTCCCCTTTTATTATCTATATTACATGGGATGTTGTGAAGATTGCCTAACTTGCGACATTGCTTTCAATGCGGTTATGCCTCTAAGTCGTGCCTCGACACGTGGGAGCTATAGCCGCATCAAGGGCGTTACAGTTCTATTTGCCACAAAACATGAGATAAGAGAAGTGTGTGAGAGCCCATCTAGTGTGATACACTATGTCCTCTTGTGCAAGGACAACACACCAAAGGCTAACAACTCTCACACTCTACCTTTAGTCTTGTCTTCTCTTTTGCAAGAATTTCAAGATGTTTTCCCCGATGAGCTACCTCCGGGTCTACCTCCTCTACGAGGCATTGAGCACCGAATCGACCTTATCCCCGAAGCACCTCTTCCGAACAAAGATCCCTATCGCATCAACCCCGAAGAAACCAAAGAAATACAAAGGCAAGTAAAGCATCTCATAGACCATGGACATGTGCGTGAAAGTTTGAGCCCTTGTGCCATCCCGGTCATCCTTGTGCCAAAATGTGACGGTAGTTTTCGCATGTGCTCCAATTGTAGACCTATCAACACTATCACCGTTCGCTATAGGTATCCCGTTCCACGCCTTGATGATATGCTTGATGAACTTAGTGGTGCCACTATCTTTTCAAAAATTGACCTCAAGAGTGGTTACTATCAAATCCGCATACAAGAGGGTGACGAATGGAAAACCGCTTTCAAAACCAAGTTTGGTTTGTATGAGCGGTTAGTAATGCCTATGGGTATCTCGGAAGCACCAGGCACTTTTATACGTCTTATGAATCATGTATTTTGCCCTTACTTTGGTATATTTGTTGTGGTCTACTTTGATGATATCCTTGTTTATAGCAAATCTCTTAGAGATCATGTCACCCATGTTCGAACCGTTTTGCAAAAGCTTTGAAAAGAGCAACTCTATGCTAATATGGAGAAATGCCTTTTTGGCGTTGACAAGCTCGTTTTCTTGGGTTTTGTTGTTTCTTCTAAGGGTTTTCATGTTGATGAGTCCAAGATCAATACTATTAAGACTTGGCCACAACCAACCAATTTGCAACAAGTGCGTAGCTTTCTTGGCCTTGCGGGTTTCTATCGTTGCTTTGTGAAGGATTTTAGCACCATTGCTTCGCCTTTGCATGCTTTGAGCAAGAAGAATGCGCCTTTTGTTTGGGAACCATCCCAAGATACCGCATTCAATGAGCTTAAGAATTTGCTTACTCATGCTCCCGTGCTTGCTTTACCCAACTTCGACAAGCCTTTTGAGATTCATTGTGATGCTAGTGGTAATGGCATAGGAGGTGTGTTAACACAAGAGAAGCGCCCCATAGCCTAATTTAGTGAGAAAATTTCCGGAGCGCAACTCAATTACCCCATCTATGACAAAGAGCTATATGCTTTAGTGCGCGTTCTGCATGAATGGGAACACTACCTTCGCCCACATGAGTTTATCATTCATACCGATCATGAGACTCTCAAGTATCTTAAGGGCCAAACCAAGTTGAACAAGCGTCATGCTAAATGGAGTGAATTTATTGAGTCTTTTCCTTATGTCATCAAGTACATTAAGGGCGAAGAAAACATTGTAGCAGACGCACTTTCTCGCATATGCATGCTTGTTACCCAACTTGAGTTAGATGTCATTGGCTTCAAGCATATCAAAGACTTGTATGAGCATGATGCAACTTTTGCTACTCCTTATGCCAAGTGTTTGATACTCACTTATTGGGAATGTTATTACATCAAAAATGGATATCTTATGAGAGCTAACAAACTTTGCATCCCCGAGTCTTCTCTTTGTTTGTTGCTTTTACAGGAATCTCATGGAGGAGGCTTAATGGGACATTTCGGATGCGACAAGACATTCGCTACACTCTTGAAGAACTACTTTTGGCCCAAGATGTTTCTGATGTCAATTACTTCACCAACCGATGCTCTACATGTCGCAAAGCTAAGTCCAAAGCTCAATCTCATGGCCTCTATATGCCTCTACCAATTCCATACAAACCATGGGAAGACATTAGCATGGACTTTGTACTTGGTTTGCCTAGGACTCGAAATGGGAAAGATTCAATATTTGTCATTGTGGACCGTTTCTCAAAAATGGCACATTTTATTCCTTGCAACAACATAGACGATGCTTCACATGTAGCTAATCTCTTTTGTAGGGAAATATTGCGTCTACCTGGAGTGCCAAAGACCATCGTCTCGGACCACGACGTCAAGTTCCTAAGCTTCTTTTGGAAGACCCTATGCGCCAAGCTCGGAATCGAGCTACTCTTCTCCACAGCTTACCACCCTCAAACCGACGGCCAAACGGAGGTGACCAACCTCACACTCTCCGCTCTACTTCGAGTACTCTTCAAGAAGAATATCAAGGAGTGGAAGGAGTGCCTACCTATCGCCGAGTTTGCCTACAAGCGAGCAAGACACTCAACTACCGGCAAGTCCCCCTTCGAGGTCATCTACGGATTCAACCCATTGTCAACATTGGACATTCTTCCTCTACCACTCCAAGAATGCATCAATTTGGACGCAAGTGCACGAGCGACACATCTCAAGAAGGTGCATGAAGATACAAGAAACACCAACGAGCGCCAATTCCAACGCCTTGCGACCAAGCTCAACTTCAACAAGCAACCTATCATCTTCAACATTGGTGATCTCGTGTGGCTACACCTTCGCAAGGATCCCTTTCCACAGGAACACAAGACCAAGCTTCGACCATGAGCGGATGGACCTTTCAAGGTGCTCACACAATACAACGACAACGCTTACAAGATCGACCTCCCATGCGACAAGTACAATGTGAGCGACATCTTCAATGTCAAAGATCTCTCTCCCTTCCATGGTGATGAAGAACTTCATCCAAGGACGGATCTTCCCCAAGGGAGGGGAGATCATGCAGAGCATCCCAAGACCATCCCCATGGACCCAACTACATCTCCTACGACACCTCTTGGAACCATGACACGAGCATGCGCAAGAGCTCTCAAAACCGAGGTGACATCACTCCTTTCACATTTCCATTTTGATACACATGAGATGTCACTACTACCTCATACGGATAATTTGTGCATGCTCAGGTACCATGGAGAAGCTAAGGAGCAAGGAGAAGAAAAATAGGAATATGGACGTGAAGACGGAGAAGAAGAAGTGATGAAGAGGAAGCTACATGCTCCGGACGACCGGCCTGGACCGGACGACCGATGACCTCCAGGCTCCGGACGTCCGGCCCTCTCCGGACGACCGACGACCCCGCACCCGAGCCAAATCTACAGATTTCCGGAGCCCCTCGGACGACCGACGACGCCCGGACGTCCGACCCCGACCGGACATCCGACCGAAGCACACACCCGAGCCGAAATTACGGGCGTCCGACAGGCACCGGACGTCCGGACCCTCGCGAGCCTCGGGACGACCGGTGACCCCCGGACGTCCGACGCATCTGTGCTGATTCGTGTTGGGCCGCAGCCCATGTACCCCTTTGCCCCCTCTTTTGCACTAAGAATATAAATACTCCACCTATTCCTTCTAGCTAGGGTTAGCGTTGTGTTAGCTCATTTGTGAGATAGAGCTTCGCTCATCCATATCGGATCTACTCCTTGAGAGAGACTGTGGCCCCTCTTCGGAGAAGATCCACCTTGGATTCAAGACCCCTTTCTAAGGGAAGATCCCCCCATGGATTCAACACCTCCTCACGAAGAAGACCGGTTACGATGTATCGTCCTAGTTGATCGTGTACCGTGAATCGTTCCATCTGTCCGAGGATCTAGCACTATTGTGACTTGTTCTTGTTAGGTTGAGTGTTCCTCTTGTGTTTCCCCTTTGTTTTCTTCATGTTCTTCTCGGGATTCCGCTCCTTTCATGAAAGATCGGGGGATAGGGTTCCTACCCTACATCACCTTCTCACACATAGCAATGTTTAAGTCCGTCCGAATCATGTTAGCAATTGCCGCATTTTATGATTATGAAATTTGGCAAATGGATGTGATAACAACATTCCTTAATGGATATCTTTAAGAAGAGTTGTATATGAATGCAACCAAAAGGTTTTGTCGATCCAAAAGGTGCTAACAAAGTGTGTAAGCTCCAGCGATCCATTTATGGACTGGTGCAAGCATCTCAGAGTTGGAATATACACTTTGATAGTGTGATCAAAGCATATGATTTTATACAGACTTTTGGGAAGCCTGTATTTACAAGAAAGTGAGTGGGAGCTCTGTAGCATTTCTGATATTATATGTGGATGACATATTGTTGATCAGAAATGATACTGAATTTCTGAATAGCATAAAAGGATACTTGAATAAGAACTTTTCAATGAAATAACTCGGTGAAGCTGCATATATATTGGGCATCAAGATCTATAGAGATAGATCAAGATGCTTAATTGGAATTTCACAAAGCACATACTTTGATAAAGTTTTGAAGAAGTTCAAAATGGATCAAGCAAATAAAGGGTTCTTGCCTGTGTTACAAGTTGTGAAGTTGAGTCAGACTCAATGCCCGACCACTGTAGAAGATAGAGAGAAAATGAAAATCATTACCTATGCTTCGGCCATAGTTTCTATCATGTATGCAACGCTGTGTACCAGACCTGATGTGTGCCTTGCTATAAGTTTAGCAGGGAGGTAACAAAGTAATCCAGGAGTGCATCACTGGACAGCGGTCAAGAACATCCTGAAATACCTGAAAAGGACTAAGGATATGTTTCTCATTTATGGAGGTGACAAAGAGCTCATCGTAAACGGTTACATCGATGCAAGTTTTGATACTGATCCGGATGACTCTAAGTCACAAACTGGATATGTATTTTTATTGAATGGTGGTGCTGTCAGTTGGTGCAGTTCTAAGCAAAGCGTCGTGGCGGGATCTACGTGTGAAGCGAAATACATAGCTGCTTTGGACGCAGAAAATGAAGGATTCTGGATGAAGGAGTTCATATCCGATCTAGATGTCATACCTAGTGCATCGGGTCCAATGAAAATCTTTTGTGACAATACTGGTGCAATTGCCTTGGCAAAGGAACCAAGCACATCAAGAGACGCTTCAATTCCATCCGCGATCAAGTCAAGGACAACACATAGAGATTTGCAATATACATACGGATCTGAATGTTGCAGACCCGTTGACTAAGCCTCTCTCACGATCCAAACATGACTAGCACCAAGACTCCATGGGTGTTAGAATCATTACAATGTAATCTAGATTATTGAATCTAGTGCAAGCGGGAGACTGAAGGAAATATGCCCTAGAGGCAATAATAAAGTTGTTATTTATATTTCCTTATATCATGATAAATGTTTATTATTCATCCTAGAATTGTATTAACCGGAAACTTAGTACATGTGTGAATACATAGACAAACAAAGTGTCACTAGTATGCCTCTACTTGACTAGCTTGTTAATCAAAGATGGTTAAGTTTCCTAGCCATAGACATGAGTTGTCATTTGATAAACAGGATCACATCATTAGAGAATGATGTGATTGACTTGACACATCCGTTAGCTTAGCACTTTGATCATTTAGTTTATTGCTATTGCTTTCTTCATAACTTATACATGTTCCTATGACTATGAGATTATGCAACTCCTGAATACCAGAGGAACACTTAGTGTGCTATCAAATGTCAAAACTTAACTGGGTGATTATAAAGATGCTCTATAGGTGTCTCTGATGGTGTTTGTTGAGTTGGCATAGATCGAGATTAGGATTTGTCACTCCAAATGTCAGAGACGTATCTCTAGGCCCTCTCGGTAATGCACATAACTATAAGCCTTGCAAGAAATGTGACTAATAAGTTAGTTGCGGGAAGTTGCATTACGGAATGAGTAAAAAGACTTGCCGGTAATGAGATTCAACTAGGTACGATGATACCGACGATCGAATCTCGGGCAAGTAACATATCGATGACAAAGGGAACAACATATGTTGTTATGCGGCTCGACCGATAAAGATCGTCGTAGAATATGTAGGAGCCAATATGGGCATCCAGGTTCCGCTATTGGTTATTGACCAAAGAGATGTCTCAGTCATGTCTACATAGTTCTCGAACCCGTAGGGTGCACACGCTTAACGTTTGTTGACGATGTAATATTATATGAGTTATGTATGTTGGTGACCGAATGTTATTCGGAGTCCTGGATGAGATCACGGACATGACGAGGAACTCCGGAATGGTCCAGATATAGAGATTGATATATGGGATAATAGTGTTTGGTCTCCAGAAGGGTTCCGGAATTCACCGGAAGGGGTTCCGGATGTTTCCTGAAATGTTTTGGTACGAGAACACTTTATTTTGGCCAAAGGGGAAAGCCCACAAGGTTTTTGGAAAGCGCAAAAAGAAGTTTTGCGAAGTCCAGGGGCCTGGCGTCTGGGTCCAGACACCGGGAACCCTGGCGTCTAGTCCTGGAGTCCGAGGAGGACTCTTGCCTTTCGGGTGAAACCGACTTTGTGTAGGCTTTTACTCCAAGTTTCGACCCCAAGGCTCAACATATAAATAGAGGGGTAGGGCTAGCACCCAAGAAACATCAAGAAACATAAGCCATGTGCCAGCAATCCCGTCCCCTCTAGTTTATCCTCCACCATAGTTTTCATAGTGCTTAGGCGAAGCCCTACGGAGATTGTTCTTCACCAACACCGTCGCCACAACTTCGCGCTGCCGGAACCCATCTACTACTTTGCCCCTCTTGCTGGATCAAGAAGGTGAGGACGTCATCGAGCTAAACATGTGCTGAACGTGGAGGTGACGTACGTTCGGTATTTCATCGGGACGGATTGTGAAGGTGTACGACTACATCAACCGCGTTGATAAACGCTTCCGCTTACGGTCTATGGTACGTAGACACAGTCTCCCATCTCGTTGTTATGAATCTTCTAGATAGATCTTTCATGATCATAGGAATTTCTTTGAAATATTGCGTTCCCCAACATGGGACCCACGCCATTATCAGCGCATATAGTCAATAGACAAGAGAATAGCACAAGATCGGCTGACACCTGGGACATAGCTGCCCGAGCAGTATTTTTTTGTTATTGTTGAGACGGAGCAGGGTTTCAACTGGGTTGTGGCCCATCTAGCCTAGGCTTATATTTTATCTCCACCGTATGACCAACCCCGCTATTTTTTCTTAGTGAAAATGAGCCCAGTTTATTTTTTCTGAAGAATCCCCAATCCAGGCCTACTTATTTTTCTACGCCCTGATGGGCTGCAACTCTTTCAAGACGCCTATAAATCATGAAAGTAATATGAAATGGGTTGTAAATATAAAAACAGATGACAAATGGGTAATTACTTTATAATTTCTGATTTTTTCCACATTTTCAGATTCCTATTTCATTAGGCTTTAACCAAATTTAAATATATCTTCAAAGTACTTTAAATCTGGCTCGACATTTGAGTATTTAAAATAGTTTGGAAGCCACGAAAATATGCAAAATTTCGTTTAAATTTTTAACCCTGGCCCTGGCCAACAAAAAAATGGACTGCAATGAATTGCATAAGAAGTTGCAATGTGCTATATATATTATAAAAAATAGGGAATGGTCTAACTTGTGGGCCTATTAAGTTGACGCGGATGCAATATTTTTTTACTTATTATATATATTATAAAAATGATTCTAGCAGACGTAACCATTGGATGACAATCCGACGGCCATCGTGTTTCTTCAATCTCTGATCTTCTTGCTCCAGCCGCCAAATCCAGCGCTAGTGGGACCGCCTGCTCCCACCACCCGTGGACGGCTGTGCTGCCGCGCAGGCCTCATCGCCCCCTACTACTCCCACCGCTGGCCAGGCCATCCCTCCACTCACCCACATCCCTCCACTGTTGTGGCTTCGCCGCCTCCGGGTCATTCCCTTCCTGGGTTTCGCCGTCGTCCATCGTGCTGGTGTTCTTGGGACGGCGTGGTCAACATTGTCAACAAACGACAACATTGGAAGAGGGATATCCATGGAGAGGCTGACAGTTGGGAACCACATGGTCCATGGCCCCACGCAAGCAAGTACCTCCTTATTACGCCAAAATGAATGAATACTCTCGCTGAAAGCTCGGACCCACTAGGTATATCTTCGCACGTAAGGAAGTGCCTCCTTATTATGCACAAAAAATGAATACTCCCCTTGCTAGGTGGGACCCACCATAGTGGGAGGCTGACTTGTGGGCCTACTAAGTAGACGCGTGTAGGATCGAAAGTATGTCTAGAGGGGGTGATTAGACTACTTGACCAAATAAAAACTTAACCTTTTCCCAATTTTAGTTCTTGGTAGATTTTAGCTATTTTAGGAAAAGTCAAGCAATCATCACACAATTGAAGCAAGCATGCAAAGAGTATATTGGCAGTGGAAAGTAAAAGCATGCAACTTGCAAGAATGTAAAGGGAAGGGTTTGGAGAATTCAAACGCAATTGGAGACACGGATGTTTTTCCCGTGGTTCGGATAGGTGGTGCTATCCTACATCCACGTTGATGGAGACTTCAACCCACAAAGGGTAACGGTTGCGCGAGTCCACATAGGGCTCCACCCACGAAGGGTAACGGTTGCGCGAGCCCACACAGGGCTCCACCCACGAAGGGTCCACGAAGAAGCAACCACCCACAAAGGGTCCACGAAGAAGCAACCTTGTCTATCCCACCATGGCCATCGCCCACACAGGACTTGCCTCACTAGCGGTAGATCTTCACGAAGTAGGCGATCTCCTTGCCCTTACAAACTCCTTGGTTCAACTCCACAATCTTGTCGGAGGCTCCCAAGTGACACCTAGCCAATCTAGGAGACACCACTCTCCAAGAAGTAACAAATGGTGTGTAGGTAATGAACTCCTTGCTCTTGTGCTTCAAATGATAGTCTCCCCAACACTCAACTCTCTCTCATAGGATTTGGATTTTGTGGAAAGAATATTTGAGTGGAAAGCAACTTGGAAAGGCTAGAGATCAAGATTCATATGGTAGGAATGGAATATCTTGGTCTCAACACATGAGTAGGTGGTTCTCTCTCAGAACATATGAGTTGGAATGGTGTATGTGTTCTGATGGCTCTCTCTTCGAATGAAGAAGAGGTGGAGGGGTATATATAGCCTCCACACAAAATCCAACCGTTACACACAGTTTTCCAATCTCGGTGGGACCGAATCAACAAACTCGGTCGGACCGAAAATGTAAACCTAGTGACCGTTAGAGATTTTCGGTGGGACTGACATGCAGCTCGGTAGGACCAAGATGGTTAGGGTTTGGGCATAACGTAATCTCGGTGAGACCGATTACACAAACTCGGTGAGACCGAATTTGGTAATTAGCTAACCAGAGAGTTGGTCAGGCAAACTCGGTGGGACCGATTTGCTCTTTCGGTGAGACCGAAAAGTTACAAAGGGGAAACACTGAATTTACATTGCAATCTCGGTGGGACCGATTCGCTCTTTCGGTGAGACCGAAAAGTTACGAAAGGGAAACAGAGAGTTTGCAATCCCATCTCGGTGAGACCGAGATCCCTATCGGTAGAACCAAATTGCTAGGGTTTGGCAGTGGCTTATGACAAGTGAAACTCGGTGGCGCCGGATAGGAAGAATCGGTAGGACCGAGTTTGGCTTAGGGTTTAGGTCATATGTGGATATGGGAAAGTAGTTGAGGGTTTTGGAGCATATCACTAAGCACTGAAGCAAGAGGCTCATTAAGAAACACCTCATCCCTCCTTGATAGTATTGGCTTTTCCTAAAGACTCAATGTGATCTTGGATCACTAAAATATAAAATGAAGAGTCTTGAGCTTTTGAGCTTGAGCCAATCCTTTGTCCTTAGCATTTTGAGGGTTCCACTTTCACATCCATGCCATGCCAATCATTGAGCTTTCCTGAAATAATCATCTTGGAATAGCATTAGCTCAATGAGCTATATGTTGTTATGAATTACCAAAACCACCTAGGGATAGTTGCAATTTCAACGCGGATGGAGGGCTTTGTCACCTTAGTCAACAAATGATTCTATCACCAGTGACCGTTGGATTGTTAACATCCAATGGTCGTCCTGCTTCTTCAACGTCTGATTTTCTTGCTCCAGCCGTCCAAACCACCGCGTGCTCTTGCCTCCTGTGACCAGTTGTGCTGCTGCGGAGGCCTCACCACCCCTACTACTCCCACCGTTGGCCAGGCTCTACGGGGACGGCAGCCTCACACTGCAGCCAAACCAGTGAACCCTCGTACTCCTCTCTGCATGGGAATCCACTACCGCGTCTTCCCCGGATCGGCGTCATCCCCTTCCTAGGCCTCACTGTCGTCCATCGCCTTGGTGCTCTCGGTGCAGCATGGTCAATGTGGTCAAGGAATGACTTCCATAGGAAGAGTGCTGTACGTGGAGAGGCTGACAGTTGGGTTCACGGCCGCAGCAAGGAAGTGCCTCCTTATTACACGGAAAATAATTATTCCTCCACCTGATAGCAGGGACCCACTGGACGGGCCACCATATTTCACGAAAAAACGTTTCCCCCTGACTTCTGGGACCCACCAGCTACATCTTCGCATGCAGGGAAGTGCCTGACAGTCTGGACCCACCTGGTCGAAGCGTACGTAGCATTGTCATTCTAGTCGCGAACGTGTACGTACATACTAGTCGACCGGTCTGTCTGCAGGCTACAGCGATGAACCGTGCCTGTGTAAGGAAGAGCGCGTGTCGTAGTAGAGGCACGCACGTAGCATGTCACACAGTCCTGTTAATATCGTGTACACATACGTACAGCGGCCAGGGTGCAAGATAGTAAATACGGTCAGGTACGTACATACGGGCGGGGTCTCGAACGCCTACTTGCACATACATACGGCCAGGTCTCGGGTGCATGGCTGAGTCGGAATAGAGAAACTATTCGCACATACGTACGGCATGGAATATCTTGGCGTGTGCATCCTCGATCTTGGCGTGGAAGGCCTCGACCTGGTCCATGTCGAAATCGATGGCACAGACGTCGGCTCGAGCGCTCTCGGCGTTTGCAACCGCCATCGCAGCAGCAGCTGCAGCCGTCTCGGCTGCTGCAGCCGCCATGTTGGCTGCCGCAGACGCCCTCTTGGTGGAAGCGGCCATGCTCAATGTGGATGCGGCGGCACTCTCGATGTGGGCGACCGCGCTCTCGGCACAGGCGGCAGCTCTCGGGGGGACACGACCATCGTATGGGCCTTCACAAAGCATTTCCACGTCGTCATCTTTGCAAGAAGGGGGTGCGGGAATGGGGATTGGGATTCGTGGATTCGCGGGTTGCCGGCACTGGAGTAGACGAGTCGGGAAATCTTAAGGAGGGAGGCTTAAATAGACCCATATATTTTCATTGCAAACGGTTCCTAGAAAACAATTGTGTGTAATGTTGTAGATATTTTTTATTAGCTGTGAAAGACGAATTTGGAGTAAAGTGGCAACGGATGGTGCTTTAAATGTACGAGAAATTTTGTAGTACAAATACAAATGTCACGTCAAATTTTGGAAAATTTCAGGGGTCATTTGACCTTTTAAGACATTTAACTGATTTCTAGCCATTTAATGACCATAATTGAAATTTGAACTACATGTATATGCAACAGCTAACCATAATAGTTTGAAAACTCATATTTTGTGTACTTGTGTGTGATTTAATTCCATGTGCAGTAAATTTGAAGGAATTTTCAAACATATTGTCCAAACTTTATGGCATTTTAATTCCAAAAAAATAAAAAATGATCAGAAAAACATGAAACCTTGCTTGATGTAATGTCGTGCCACCAAGATGATGTGGTAAAAAAATTGGCATGTGTGACGAAAGTTTGGACACATACCCCTCAGAAACCGGAGCAACTCACTAGAAGGCTCGTGGTTCCGAGAGGGAACAATGCATGTTTGATGACGATCAGGAGATAGCTTCCTCTTACGGCCTTCTAAATTTATTCTATGTTTAATGTGCACTACTACAACTGTATTTTGAAATTTTCGAAATTCTAGCGGTCATTTGACCTTTTAAAGACATTTAAATGATTTTCTAGCCATTTAATGACCGTAATTCAAATTAGAACTACATCCAATGCCTAACCATAACGTTTTGAAAAATCATATTTGTGTACTTGTGTGCGAGTTAATTCCATGTGCAGTAAATTAGAATGAATTTCCAAACATATTGGTCTCATGACATGGACACATGCATACGTATGCATGGAGTGCCATGGCATTTTAATTACAAAAAATTGAAAAATGATCAGAAAAAAAATGAAACCTTGCTTGATGTGATGTCATGCCACCAAGATGATGTGGTAAAAAAATTGGCATGTGTGATGAAAGTTTGGACACACACCCGTCACAAACCGGAGCAACTCACTAGAAGGCTCGTGGTTCCGAGAGGGAACAATGCATGTTTGATGACGAACATGAGATAGCTTCCTCTTATGGCCTTCAAAATTTATTCCACGTTTAACATGCACTACTACAACTGTACTGTGAAAATTTGGAAAATTCTAAAGGTCATTTGACCATTTAAACACATTTAAGTGATTTTCTAGCCATTTAATGACTGTAATTCAAATTTGAACTACATCTACATGCAACACCTAACCATAACGGTTTGAAAAATCATATTTGTGTACTTGTGTGCGAGTTAATGCCATGTGCAGTAAATTAGAAGGAATTTTCAAACATATTGGTCTCACGGCATGGGCACATGCATGAAGTGCCATGGCATTTTAATTCCAAAAAATTATAAATGATCAGAAAAAACTGAAACCTTGCTTGATGTAATTTCATGCCACCAAGATGATGTGGTAAAAAAATTGTACTGTTTAACGAAAGTTTGGACACAAACCGGAGCAACTCATTAGAAGGTTTGTGGTTTCGAGAGGGAACAATGCATGTTTGATAACGAACGGGAGATAGCTTCCTCTTACGGCCTTCAATTTTTTTTCTATGTTTAACATGCACTAATACAACAGTCATGTGAAAATTTGGAAAATTTCAGGGGTCACTTGACCTATTAAAGATATTTAAGTGATTTTCTAGCCATTTAATGACCGTAATTCAGATTTGAACTACATCTACATGCAACGCTTAACCATAATGGTTTGAAAAAACATATTTTTGTGTACTTTTGTGCGAGTTAAAAAATCATGAGATGATGTAAATATCTGGTGTTCAAAAAAGAAAATGTAAAGATCTGGCAAGAAAACCAGCCCCCACACGATTGGCACTCTATCTCGCAGCTTGAGGTTTGGTAGGTGAGTGGCAGGGATCCTTAATCAAACACGGTTCTGTATTGGAAAGCGTCGACTATTATGTACACACATGGATTTTGCTGCTGGAATCATGTGTAATTCAAACTACAGTACTCGTAAATTCCGGCGACCGGCGTGTGTACTGTCCCCGTCGATCTAGATTCCGGCCGCCAACAAAATACTACCTTGCTAACGTCGACCCGCCTGCATTCTCATCTACATCCTCCCATCGCTCGCCCTCTCTATCTCTCTCTCAAATCTCTACCATGGCGCCGCCGGTCTGCCCATGTGTGGATGAGGAGTCACCGCCCCCCGAGGACGCTCACTCGAATAGCAGCGACGAGGAACCCTACGCGCCGCCGGACGAGGTTGCGCCGGACCCCCTGTCGGTGGGAACGACACCTATGGGATCACTGGGACCCCTTCTATGGTGGGCGGGCGCGGAGTTGTGCAAAGAGCGGGTCTAGTAGCCAACACGAGGATCCTTTACCCAGGTTCGGGCCGCAAGGATTCGTAATACCCTATTCCTGCTTAGGTGTATATTTGAGTGCTCTTGAACTAGCTACGGTGCGTGCGTACTCCAAAAGGTCCGAATCCAAAAGATCCAAATCCTTCTCCAGTACGCCTCGGGCCTCCTTTTATAATCAAAAAGGGGTCGCCACAGTGGCACACAGGAGGTGCAAAGGTCAACAGTGTACAAGCTTATCGCCTGTCATTACGGGACAAGGCACATTAAATGCGCTCCTTAGGTCTCCCACTGCTTTATTGGGGATGGTAATGAGGCCCGTCCCATCCGTCGTCGTTCCGTCTCGCTCCGACGCGCATCCGGGCCAACGAGGCATGCAGCGCCATAAGCTGGCAGGCTGGCGAGATGGCGTGGTGGTAGGGTATTCAAGAAGATTTGCATGCCACCACGTAGGTGCTTGCTGAGTTGGCCTGGAGGCCTCGCATCGCCACTCAGGTGCCTGCCCAGCTGGTTGGGCTAGCAGCTGCATGGGAATGGCGGCGGGGTCTTGGCAAATGTCGGCCTGGCTGTGGCCCGCAGGTGTCCTCGACAAGGGCCTTGTCGGGGCCCCAGCAAGGGTCTTGCCGTGGCATCGCGGTCGTCCCTGGAAAGGATCTTGCCGGGGTCTCGTGGATTTCCTCGGCATGGATCTTGCTGAGGATCGTCGTCTTCTGGTCCTCATCTGACCTTGTGTTCTTATCATCTACTCGAAGATCTGCATGCCAACACGGAGGTGCCTCCTGAGCCTTCGTTCCAATGTGGTTGATGGTGTTGGAACCCTTGGGCTCAAGGGTGGCGCGCTCTGTTGGCATTGGGCAAGTTTCCCCGGCGAGGCTCTTGCAAGGGCTGCGGAGGCCACCCCGGCAAGGGCCTTGTCGGGGGAGTCCACCTCGCCCTCTTCTCTTCATGTCTCCAGTCTTGGCGTTGTTCTGGTTGTCTTGTGCTTCTGCTCCCTCTGCCCTGCTAGGTATGGCCGTAGGCACAGCTCTAACTGTCCGCGCAGAAGTAAAGGGGTACAAAAGAGAGCCCCTAAATTTGTGCACCGATAGGAGCCCCCAGGCCTGGGCTATACATAAGCGCGACACGTTTTTGGGCTAGGCCCAAAAACGGTGCGTGGGCATCCGGGGCCAAGCTTTACTGCTGTGACTTCTTCGCCCGTCGCACTTCCCCACGACCCGCGTTGAATGCGTGACGTGGGGGTCGTGCGCGGACTGACCGTGGCATGCTTGCGTCATCTGTGGTGAACAATAAAGAGGAGGCTTGCGTGTCCTCTCGAAACGGCAGAGCCGCCACTCATTCACTCTCCCCGCCTTGGAAACGTCGTTCCATGTTTCCCACTATGTCTGCTCCTTATGGCACGTACGCCGCATGCACGGCGCGGGGTAGGTGACAGATGCATGGAATACGGGAAGGCGTGTGGGGGTCGATAATCATGTGCCTAGGATTGGGCAGGGAGGGCGGCCGATGGCTTCGCCTGCTTCCACTTTAATGAGCCGGATTCGAGCGGGCTCTTCAGGGGCGCAGAGCTAGTCTTTTGGCCTCCCCTCCCCAACTATAAAAAGGTAACTCAGAGGTAGGAGGAAGAGCATCTCCCTGCATCCCCCCTTCGTCTCCATCTCCATTCACAGGCATGGCGAGGGGACGTGACCGCGGCCGTTCTCCTACGGAGGCGACCAGGTCCTCCCCCCGCCAGAGGGCTGCGACAGTCAAGGAAGAACTAGATGCCCAGGGTGACCGCCATGCTCGAGGTGGGGCCGCCGGATGGGGCCGTGGTCGGCGAGGAGGTCAAGGCAGACGCAGCCGTGGAAGGGGGGGCGCCTACATCGTCTGCGTCTCCGTTGCCATCTCCTCCGCCAACTCCTCCTGCTCCGCCGAGTGGCCACGTCAGGGACTTGACGCTCGAGTTCATCTTGCAGCTACATGGGCCGCTGCGCCGCCGCCTTCGTCTTCCCTGGTCGTTCGCGAGGGTGCTGGAGATCGACCAGCCACCGCGGCTGAGGCTTCACATGAAGGGGTGTGCCATGGTGACATGTGGGTGAACACAGGGTTCCCCGCCCCTCAAGCAATGCTCCTTTGCCGGGGCTAGAAGAGCTTTGCATGTGTGCATTGCTTAATGGATGGGCACGTCCTCTCCTTCAAGCTAGCGGAGAGTGATTTGCTCTCCGTCAAGGTCTTCGGGCGCTCGGGACACAGGCTAGGGTGCTGTGCAGAGAGCTCGACTGATGGCGAAAGGTCCTCTTCGGGCGAGAGTGGCGAGGAGTACAATGACAGCAAAGACGAGGGTAGTGGGGACGGGTCTGACTAGGCGTAAGGCACACCGTTCCTGGGCGATGCCGGCAGCACCATCATATGCACAGCCAGCTCCTTGAACTTCTCAGGGTCATCGCCTTGGGCGGCTATCGTTGGAGGGACGGGGAAGACGAAGAAAGCGGGTGGTGGGCCGTCAAGTCGGAGTACGATGGCCTCGACGCCTTCGTCGCGTATTGCCGGACTGCTGCCTCATCTTCAGGCTCTTCCTCCAGCGCTGTCATCACCGGCCTCCTTTTGGACGATTGCCGCTATGTTCTTTTGGCGTCTTCTGCTGCTCGTACCTCGCCTAGGCACTCCTTTTGCCCTTCTGAGTTCTTTTTCTATTTCCTGAGGAGAGGGACAAGAATGGGATCATGGGCATCTTAACTCTTTTTAGTTTTCAAGCCTACGGGCCTTTGTAAGATTTAAATCTGGTAACCCCCTTGCTGATGTATCCATTCCGTACGAATTGTACTTGTCAGCAACATATTAATGAAGAGAAGGGTGTTTTTTGGGTTTTGTTTGTGTGTGGGTGAGGGCCACACCAAGGAACGAGTCCTAGTTATCTTAAGATAAACACTGTACCCCAACAATAGGCCTTGTCGTCTTTCTGCTATATAGCTCGACTAGACTCACGCCCTTGGCGAACGTAGGGGCTGAGTAGGATTAGGCCCTCCGCTCGTCCCCTTCCCATTGCACTATAACCAAGTTCCGGTCCAATGCAAGGTTTCCGGACACGGGATAGAGGGAGCAAGATGGTATGAGAGCGAGCGAAGTCTGGTACGTTCAATTTTCATACGGAGGCACAGAGTGGGGCAGAAAGACTTATCTGATGTCGCAGCCAACGGCAACCTTGGCTTGCCATGATCGGATCCTTAGGCTTGCAGCCCCCGGCAACCTTGGCTCGTCGGGGTCGGGGCGCCGACCTGTTCTCTTTCTCCCAAACAGCTCAGCAGAAGTGTCCATGCACCCTGCGAACCAAAAAGGACAGGAAGGAACAGAAAGACACTCACTCGACCTCTATGCTAAGGGTTAGTCGCCGCCAAGCACTATCAACCCAAACAGAGAGAGAGAGAGACTCAACCTAGCATGCATGCTAAAACTTAGGGCGCCAGCGCTTCATTTATTTATGCTTAGGGTCTGCGCCTGGATTTTTACCAAGGGTTACATGCCTTGCAGGCAAGGCTTGCACAAAAGGTGGTTTGCCGGGGGCCCCGGTAACTGCGCCTTATGGGTAAAACTTGCGAAGATGTTCGATGTTCCAGGAGTTGCTCACTGTAATACCATCTTCGGTCTCCAGGCTGACTGCGCCGGACCTGGTGACTCGTATTACCCGATAAGGGCCTTCCCACTTCGGCGTCAACTTGTTGGAATTCTTGGCCGACTGAATGTGCCGAAGAACAAGGTCGCCTTCCTCAATGCTTCGGGCACAAACGTTGCGGCTATGATAGCGGCGCAAGGCTTGCTAGTAGCGTGCAGCTCGCACAGCCGCCCGAAGACGTTCTTCCTTAAGGAGCGTTGCGTCATCTTGCCGC
>NC_053025.1:372583739-372753872 GCF_003073215.2 Triticum urartu | reverse complement strand
TTGATGCAGTGATACTCCTCGCCATCATTGTTCATTCCTCAGTTTCCATGTTGTTGCAACTGGAATACCGACAAGTGAACCATGATATGCGAAATCAATACTCCTAGCAACTATGTTGCTTGGTAGTTAATGGACAATAACTTCATTCTTTGTGTGTTGGTTATTGAATTATCATTCTAAGATTGATCGTGCTTCCTAGTCCATATTTCTGGTGCACACTTCGGTCAATGAGTTGGGCTTGTGCCAATCTCTCGCTCATTTGATCATGTCATCTTTCCCTGAAAAGCAAGATTGTTCTCGAGCTTATTAATATATCAGTGGTCCGTGATTTTTCGAATATCTTCTCGGAAGTATCACCAGGTTGCTCCCTGACCGTTATGTTGAGCTCGTGATCAAGTTGGTTTCTTGTAAACCACCCCTTCTCCAAGAATCTATGTTGGATACCCCTCAGCTAGTTGTTTAAGATAAACAACAACTTGGAGAGTTGGAAGATAAAAAGCTTTGCCGAATTTAGTTCATGTTAAGGGATATCTTTTTGTGTGTGTGTGTGTGTTGTGTTGAAGAAAGAGGATATCCTCATCAATTGGTCCTCGTGATCAGTTATTGGATCTATTGTCTTGTCCAAACTTGGATTTGAGTGTGGGCTATCCTCAAATCAAATCAAAACCAACGATGTTCGTAATGTTGTCTTACTCATGGTTGATCCCTCGGCCATACACCATTACATCCTTTGGTCTAACTGTAACACCCCGGATATTACTTTCCCAATTTGTGCTCCAACTCTTGCCGTTTTCGGCTTTAAGTTATTTTATTTTCTTGGGTTCGGGTTTTTTTCTTCGTGTGTTGTTGTCGTTGTCATGCATCTCTTATCATGTCATCATGTGCGTTGCATTTGCATACGTGTTCATCTCATGCATTCGAGCATTTTCCCCGTTGTCCGTTTTGCATTCCGGCGCTCCGTTCTCCTCCGGTGGTCATTTCAAGCTTTTTTTCGTGTGTGGGGATTAAACATTTCCGGATTGGACCAAGACTTGCCAAGCGGCCTTGGTTTACTACCGGTAGACCGCCTGTCAAGTTTCGTAGCATTTGGACTTCGTTTGATACTCCAACGGTTAACCGAGGGACCGAAAAGGCCTTGTGTGTGTTGCAGCCCAACACCCCTCCATTTTGGCCCAAAACCGACCTAAACCTGCTCCATCATCTAGATCGTTCGATCACGATCGCGTGGCCGAAAACCGCACCTCATTTGGACTCTCCTAGCTCCCTCTATGCCTATAAATAGGTACTCCTCGAAAAATCCAGATCCCCCTCGTCCAAAACCCTAAAAATCATCTCCGCGCCGGCCGGACACGTCCGTCCGGGCCGGACATCGCCGCCGCCCCAACCGGGAGCTGCCACGTGGCGCCCCCGTGACCACATCGTCGCACCGCGCCGCCAGGCCCGCTCGGGCCCGTTCCCGGCCCCCGCAGCCCACGTCGCCCCGCCGCCTCCTTCCCGCACCGCGCTGCCTCTTCCCCGCGACCGGACGCCGGCGCCGCCGCGCGCCATCGCCGGGTCTTCGCCGCTCCGCCACTCCGGCCGCCGCCACCATCGCCGTGGCCGCCCCGCCCGGCCACCGCTCTGGTCCTGCGCCGCCCGCCACCATCGGCGCCGCCCCGGCCTCTCCTCCCCTCGGCCTCCTCTTCCTCCCTCTACTCCGGCCGGCGCACGGCCATCGACGCCGGCAAGACCCCGGCGAACCTTGGGGCACGTGCAAACCCTAGATCTGGGAGGTGGTTTTTCTTCTAAGTCCCAAAAATCCCAGATCCATATGCTCCTGTTCATCGTGTCATATCTCCACATCCGTAACTCCGTTTTGGGCATATAGCATATCAAAATGTTCATCTCAGAGAGTACATCATTTCATTCCATTGCATCATTTTCATTTGAGTTCATCTTGATTCCCAAAATGCTGTTAGAAGAGGGCTACTTGAGTTAATTGTCAGATCTGCTGCTCCATTTGCATATTTGTCATTTTTGCCATGATTATTGTGTGCATGATATGCCCTTGAGCTCTACATATGTTTTGTTAAGGGTTTTGCCATATTTCCAGAGGTGCAACCCATGTATTTTTGTGATGTGTGTGGTGACTAGCACAAGCTTGTTAAGTGAGGCACTTGGTAGTGCTGATTTCAGGGACTTAGCAAATCCACTTAGTCCTTGGGCTGTTTATTTCATCTGGCCATATGTTCTTGTTGTTTCCGAGTGATCCGTGCCTCTTTTGAGGATGATCAGTAAGGATGTTTTGTTAATCTTGTAGTTCTCTATCCATCCATGTCTTTGTTTGAAATTATGGAGTACCCTAGCTTGAGCCAATCGAGCTCTACTTTTGCTACTTTGTGAATCTGGGCAGATTGTCTACTTGTTAGCGATTTTGCCGATGATGTTGTACTTGATCCGTGCATGCTATGCTATTGTTCTTGCCATGTCTAGCTTGAATTTTGTGTATTCTTGATGTGTGTATGCTTAGATTGTCATGACTTGCTCCGTAGTGAGTGCATCGAGCTCGTAAATATGCCTACTTGATATCTGTTTTCAGCATGCTCCAGTTTTCACTAAGTCTGTGATCTGATTATGTTTTTTGCCATGTTCACATGCTTGCAATTGTATTTTCTGATCCCTTTTGGCTCAAGGTCACTAAGGGACTTTTGTTAAGCTCTTTGAGTAGCTCCATGCCATGCTTTACTTTGCCATGTTCAGGTCCTGTAGCATGTAGTTTTGTTGCTCCGAAGAGTACTACCTGATCTGAAATTCCAGACAAGTGTTAATTTCACTAAGTCAGAAATCTGTTTGCCATATGCATTTTGCCATGCTTGTTTGAACCTGTTAATGGATGATTTGGCCGTAGCTCAGTGCTAGACTTTTCTTAAACATCTTGAGTGCATCCCTGCAATGTATTTTGATGCCATTTCCAAACCGTAACTCCGATTCCGACGTTCTTTATATCGTTTTCAAGCGATTTCATCTCATATTTCCAGTGGCACACTTGGATTTCCAAGCTGAGGCCAGGATCTTGCATTTCCTGTCACATCTTGCATTTGCATCCCGCATCGCATCCCCCATAGCATATCATCTTTGCATCATGTTGTTTGAGCTTTGCACGTGGTTGATTGTGTCCTTGTTGCTTGTTTGTCTTGTTTGGGTAGAGCCGGGAGACGAGTTCGCTAACGAGGAGCCCGTTGAGTTTTCTTTCGAGGATCCAGTCAACTCTGACAACTTTGCAGGCAAGATGATCATACCCTCGAAATCACTACTATCTTTGCTATGCTAGATTGCTCGCTCTTTTGCTATGCCAATGCTAAGATGCCTACCACTTGTTTTCAAGCCTCCCAAATTGCCATGTCAAACCTCTAACCCACCTTATCGTAGCAAACCATTGATTGGCTATGTTACCGCTTTGCTCAGCCCCTCTTATAGCGTTGCTAGTTGCAGGTGAAGATTGGAGGCCGTTCCTTGTTGGAACATTTATTTACTTGTTGGTATATCATTATATTATCTTGTTACCTTAATGCATCTATATACTTGGTAAAGGGTGGAAGGCTCGGCCTCTCGCCTAGTGTTTTGTTCCACTCTTACCGCCCTAGTTTCCGCCATATCGGTGTTATATTCCCGGATTTTGCGTTCCTTACGCGGTTGGGTTATAATGGGAACCCCTTGATAGCTCGCCTTGATTAAAGCTTTTCCAGCAATGCCCAACCTTGGTTTTACCATTTGCCACCTAGCCTCCTTTTCCATTGGGTTTTCGGAGCCCGAGGGTCATCTTATTTAAACCCCCCCGGGCCAGTGCTCCTCTGAGTGTTGGTCCAACCTAGAGCCCCTTGCAGCGCCACCTCGGGGAAACTCGAGGGCTGGTTTTAGTTGTACGGATTGCTTATCTGATTGTGCCTTGAGAAAGAGATTTGTGCAGCTCCTATCGGGATTTGTCGGCACATTCGGGCGGTGTTGCTGGTTTAGTTTTATCCTATCGAAGTGTCTTGAAGAATCGAGGTACCGAGCCTGATCGGAACGTCTCGGGAGGAGGTCTATTCCTTCGTTGACCGTGAGAGCTTGTCATGGGCTAAGTTGGGACTCCCCTGCAGGGATTTGAACTTTCGAAAGCCATGCCCGCGGTTATGGGCAGATGGGAATTTGTTAATGTCCGGTTGTAGATAACTTGAACCTTAACTTAATTAAAATGAATCAACTGAGTGTGTTACCGTGATGGCCTCTTCTCGGCGGAGTCCGGGAAGTGGACACGGTGTTGGAGTAATGCTTGCGCAGGTTGTCCTTTAGTTTCTCGCTCGTGCTTTGCCTCCTCTTCTCTCTCTCTTTTGCGAATAGGTTAGCCACCATATTTGCTAGTCGCTTGCTGCAGCTCCACATATATTTACCTTGCCTTACCTATAAGCTTAAATAGTCTTGATCGCGAGGGTGCGAGATTGCTGAGTCCCTGTGGCTCACAGATTACTATTACACCAGATGCAGGGCCTGATGATTCAGCTCCAGGTGACGCGCTCGAGCTCAAGTGGGAGTTCGACGAGGACTCTCAATGTTACTATGTTTCCTTTCCTGATGATTAGTAGTGGTGCCCAGTTGGGGGTGATCGGGACCGTGTCACATGTTGGGTTATCTTTTATTTTGGCGCCGTAGTCGGGCCATGAGTGTTTGGATGATGTAATGTTATTTATGTACCTTGATTGACGTGGCGAGTGTAAGCCAACTATGTTATCTCCCCTTTATTATTATATTAAATGGGATGTTGGAAAGATTACCTTACTTGCGACATATGCCTTCAATGCGATTATGTCTCTAAGTCGTGCCTCGACACGTGGGAGCTATAGTCGCATCGAGGGTGTTACACTAACCAATGCTATCACCGTGTTCACTTAATTATAGAATTCCATTTTTGTTGGCAACCTGGATGAACTGTTGTTGAGCCCATCAACAACATCCTTATCTTCTCCATGATTTTGTTGAAAATTAAGCTAGTGTTGGAAAATTTTGAAAGCATTTCTTCATGCTATCTCATGAAGCATATGTTTGGATGAAATAAGTGACTTCCTCTAATTCATGTGCATTTGATGCAAGTTGCCGCCATGAATTCGAGAAAGCTTCTTTTTTGCTTCCTTTGGAATCGCCCCATGTTAGTCACGCATGTGCGAAGTAATCTATGGTTTGATAGGTTGGCCGCCTCCATTCTATAAGTGTTTCCTAGCACAACAAGCCACTGAATGACTTGTTCAAGGAGAATAAGTTCCTTCTTA
This sequence comes from Triticum urartu, assembly GCF_003073215.2. NCBI lineage: Eukaryota > Viridiplantae > Streptophyta > Magnoliopsida > Poales > Poaceae > Triticum > Triticum urartu. Next base: position 372,748,590 of record NC_053025.1, on the reverse strand, counting down.
AGAGCATGCCTTATGCAAGGACTTTTATATCCTTGACGTGGTTCCCAACCAGAACTTGGTAGTGTTCTATCGTAAGACTTCTACGTGGTCATGCTTGTCTTGGACACCGTGTTCACATGCGTGTAGCAGAACCAGCTCATGTTTTGGAGCTTACTATCATAGTCCATTTTCCCGAGAATCTCGCAACATCGTCTCGTCAGTTTGTGTTGCAAACTTTCTTTTCCATACATGATGTCTGAAGTATCCTGCTACTAACCAGATCTGAATCTCAGGCAGATATGATGGTTGGAACATTCCAACATTTGCATTATGTTCCTAGCTTGCACTGTCTTTGTGCCATTTCACTATGGGCTGTGTTCTTAGTAATTCTTGTTCAAGATCATCTTCAAAAGTGGACCTACCATGGGTCCCATCCATTTCCGATGATAAGCAAAACTCATCCATTACGTTGTCTTCAACAAGGTAGTCCACATCATCCATTCTAGTCTGGGTATGCCATCCCTTCGTACTCCGCCAAATGATAGTTGTGATTTGCCTTAGGCTGGTATAAAGAGTTTGAATGATCTCTGAATCAAAAGTAATTCCTTTTGCCACTTAAGGGAATATTTCTGCGAGTGACCTTCCTTAAGATGTCTCGGTATGGTATCATGGCAACTTAACTCCTCGCTATGCTGACAACCGTTCACCACTCTCTTAAGTGTGGAATTGTTGTCTACGCAGTGAACCTTCGTCATCTGTTACACTCCATTCCTCTGGATGTATGTTTCATGTCTCAGCTCGAGAGATGTTTCAATGTACCATTCCATGAGTTGAGCATCAGTTGCTCGATTTTCGAAAGATCGATTCTTCCAGTTTTTTTTCCTTTCTTCTCATTGTCATGTTTGTTGGAGTTCTCAGAGCAAGACATCGAGACAAAAAATGCACTAGGCTTGAATCTCAGGACGAGATTCTTGTTTAGTGGGGGTGAGTTGTCACATCCCTACCTTCTGGCAATGCACTAGGCTAGCTTCATGTGTGCATCATGTTTAAATTCAAATGAATATGAAATGGGGATGACAAAAAACCCCTAGCACCCCCTTAATCCAACTAGGGTTTACTAATATCTTCTTCAATGAACCTAAAATGCCCTTCTAAAATGTTTATCATCTTTGCCTTTGTCTGGAAACTCTGAAAAAAAATGGTGCACATATTTCTAGGACATCATAGGGTCAGTGAACTAAATCATACTATATTTGTATTTGGGCATTTAAATGATATATAATATTTTATATGTCCAAATAATCATAAACTTAAATGTTTACTGTTGGATATATTCCAAACAGTGGGCTTGAGCAAGTTTCATGATTTTTGAGTGTGCCTAAGTATTTTAACAAAGCCCTAAAAGCTGCAGAAGAATTAGAAAACAGAAATAAAAAGAAAAGGACGGAAAACCTACCTAACTTACTTGCAGCCCATCTGGCGCCCCAGTTGGCCCAGCACTATGCGGCTCACTAGCCCACAGTGCCAGTCATCACCTAACTCCCGCCAGGAAGACAGCGCACACGTGGGTGCTGCACACGAGCACGCGCCCCGCCACCTCCTGCTTCCCGCCGCTGCCCCGACGTGTCTGGACGACGCCACACATCGCCCCGAACCCCCTCGCCCATTTCCCCGTCCTCACCCCCTTCTCTCTCTCGCTCGACACCTTGTGCCCGAGCGAGCTCGCCGACGCTGATCGCCGTACCCGCGGCCACCGGCCACACCTCGCCCTGCCTCTGCGCCCAGAAGCACCGACGCGTCTTCCTCGTCCTCTCCACCGAGCTACACGACGCCGGAGGCCCTGCTTCATCGCCACCGTCGTCATCTTCGGCCTCAGCTGCTGTGGATCACCGCCGTCGAATTCACGGCAACCAAAGCCTCCCCAAGCCCATTGAGCTGCTCTGCGAGTCCGCCGTGAGCCCCTCTTCCTCTCCCCTCTTCTCTCAAGCTCGCGCTCGTCCCCTAGCTCCATTTCCCACCGCGGCCGAGAGCTTCTCACCGCCGGCCATGGCATAGCAGTGGCCACAGCCAAGCAAGCTCACAACGGAGCGCCTCACCGTGCTCAGGAAGCCCATAGGAGCCTAACGCACACACACACTCGCCCTCCTGTCCACCGTAGCACCAATCCCGACCTCGTCTGAACTCCGTCCACCGCCGCGAGCTTCTTTACAGCGAGCTCGGGCTATCTCACGCCGTCCCGATCGCACAGAAAGACGCCGGGCACTCCCATCTTCACGTAGCACACCTCCACCGTTGTTTTGGTCACCGGAGCGCGAAACCCGCGCTGCTCCGCCGCGTCTAGCCTCGCCGGCGACTGACACCGGTGGGTTTGACCCCGCTGACCCGGGTTTGACCCCTGTTTGAGCTCTCCTGGGTTGCCGACAAGTGGTCCCAGGCCCCTGCTAATTTAGGTTAAGCGCTAACTAAAGTTAATTAGCCCTGTTAATACTGACATGTGGGACCAGGGCCTTAACTAGTCTAGTTTAGTATTAGTTTAGAGCTAATTAACTTAGGTTAATTAGTTAGACACTGACATGTGGGTCCCAGCAATCAGGTTTGACCTGGGCTGGCGCCTTTGACCTGCTGATGTCACACCGACGTCATGCTGACGCACTTAACCATTTTCTGGATGAAAACAATTCAGGAAATTTAGAAAAAGTCCTAAACTTCTAAAAATCATAGAAAATTATCTATAACTCCATATAAGATAAATTATATATGAAAAATGATCATAAAAATCCAATCTATCCATCTGTACCATTTCCATGCATGTTTAAACAACTTAACCTTGCTGTTTAGATCAAAACATGATAATGCACTTTATAAGTTCTTAGTTTGAATTTGAATTTGAAGCTTTGGTTCAAATCACTCAGACCTTTCTGTTCTTAGCTGCATTAGCTCAAATCACAGCATATCGACATGTCATGATCATGCATCATATTGTGCATTGCATTGATTGTGTTCTTTCTGTGTTTCCCGGTGGTTGTTCCCCCTCGGTAGACGTATGTTCCGACGATGAGTTCGATGACACTGATGAAGAGATATATCATCTTCAGAAGTGCCAGGCAAGCAAAACCCCCTTGTTCATTCCGATACAATCCCACTCTCTCGCTCCTGCTCTCTTTTACTACATTAGGACAACAACGATTCAACTGTTACATGCTGCGGTAGTTGAACCCCTTTTCCTCTGCATGACCTGTCATTGCCACAGTACATAGCTGAAACCCACTAGCATGAGTAGGAGTTGTTTGAGCCCTGATGTGCCTACTCATTCATGCTTGTTTGTCATGCCTGGTACTACTTAGAGTTGAGTCAGGTCTGATTCATCGGGGATGAATTGGAATGGTGATGAACATGTCCTACTGTGTGTGAACTAAGTGTGTGAACATGATTTGCTAAAGATAGCGGTGAGAGGCCATGTAGGAGTACATGGTGGGTTGTCTCATTGAAACCGTCCTCAGGAACTGAGTTCTGTGTTTGTGATCCATGAACAGCTACTACCACATGTTGGGCCCTGAAATATGACCCCACTCGACTTATTAACCGCCCCTGTCCTCTGTCCAGGAGTTGCAACTAGTTTCTGGTGTTTGTAGGATATGTGTTGGAGGACGTGCATAGCATTGACCCTAGGGGTGGTCTTTGATGCGGTAGATACACCATGGCACAGTGTACCGGGGGCCAGTTTGGTGTCTCGAGAACCCTGCACACATCGTTTGGGAATGTGAGCAAAACCCCGTTCGGATCTCCTCGCGGATGGAACCCGAATATGCGATAAACCTGGACTAGAGACTTGTGTGGTTAGTCAGGTCGTGGTATATACCCACGTCGGCTTTCGCTTGAAGTCTGCCGAGCACATGTCGTGTGCAGACGCTAAGTGGTGGAAACATGTGTGAAGAAGAACACCCCTGCAGGGTTATAAATGATCTATTCGAATAGCTGCGTCTGCGGTAAAGGACTTCTGGGTTGCCTATACAGTTCATAGACAAGTGAAAGTGGATACTCTAAAATGTGCAAGATAAGTGTGAGTTCTATGGATGGTGTTCTCGTAGGGAGACGATAGCGGATCCATAGTGGTGTATTATTATGGTGAATATGTGGACTCGTGTGCGCCACCTCAAAAGAGTTATTTGCAGTCATAGTTTAGGATAGCCACCGAGTCAAAGCTGGCTTGTTGCAGTTAAACTCCACCACCCCCTTTGTTGATACTGATGCATATGTAGTTAGTTCTGATGTATGTCTTGCTGGGTACATTTGTACTCACGTTTTCTTAATTTATGTTTTTGTAGAGAGACTTCAGTCTCACTAGTAGTTCCGCGTGGACTTCGGTGTTTAGCTTGTTACCTCAGCTACGATCCTGTGCCCTCGGCAGGATCTTGTAGATAGTCAGGCTTCTCAGCCTTTTCATTTGTAGTTGTTTGTACTCAGACAAGTTAAGCTTCCGCTTGTGGTTGTTGCTTGTATTCTCTGTATGTTGGGTCACGAGACCAATGTTTGTAATACTTGGTTCCTCGGAGGCTAATGAATAAATACTTGAGTCATAGAGTTTTGTTGTGATGCCATGTTGTATTTACACATATCGAGCATATTGTGTGTATGATTGAAATGCTTGGTATGTGTGGGATCCGACAACCTAGTTGTCTATCCTTGGTAGCCTCTCTTATGGGGAAATGTTCTCTAGTGCTTCCAATGAGCCATGGTAGGATGCTACAGCCCGGTTTACTGGAGTCCTGTTAGCCCAGTTGCTACTGCTCCGGAACACTCAGACTGGCCAACATGTGTCCTTCTTTGATCCTGTGTCTGTCCCTTCAGGGAAATGTCACGTGGTGTCTTTCGGAGTCCTATTAGCCTGCTATAGCCCGGATTCCCGGACTCCTGCTAGCCCAGTTGCGACAGCCCGAATTCACTCGCTGATGACCGACACGTTCGTTGGTGGGTCATGTAATCCTCTCCCTGTAAGTTAGTGCCACTTTGGGTTCACGACTAGTCATGTCGGCCCGGGTTCTCTGTCATATGGATGCTAGCGACACTATCATATATGTGAGCCAAAAGACGCAAACAGTCCCGAGCCAGGTAAGGTGGAACCCGTGGGGATATCGTGCGTCAGGCCGCAAAGTGATATGATGTGTTGCATGCTAGATCAATGTGGCTTAGGATCGGGTCCTGACACTCTCCATCGACACTCAACTGGATCTAGAGTTCACGGGACGTCAGCGAGCCGAACGTGTGCAGACCGTGGAGGTTTCATACTTTCGGTACTAGGATCGGTCGGATCGTGAAGACGTACGACTACATCAACCGCGTTGTCATAACGCTTCCGCTTACGTTCTATGAGGGTACGTGGACAACACTCTTCCCCTCTCGTTTCTATGCATCACCATGATAGATCTTGCGTGTACATAAGATTTTTTTTGAAATTACTGCGTTTCCCAACAGCTTGCACATGTTTCCTCTCTGGGAACCGTCTCAAATTATGGTGTATATCACAAATGTTTGTGTTTTACCAACCATGTGTGCCGTAATGACCTGCACAACGTAATTTTGCCCTAATTTAATTGCCTCTATTTAAACTTGAAAGTAGGCTATAGCTTTATTCATATCTATCAGGTTCAAACAACCAAGGCATTATTTGATTCACATGTACATATGTTTAAGAATTACATAAGCACCAAATAAAGAATGATGAACCAGGGTTCTATACTTGTACTATTACAGATGGTAAAGAAAGAGGCGACAGACAATCCGGTTGCTGAACAAGGTGAAGCGGAATGGCCCTATTGTGCTCTCGTGGATGTAGAAGGCATGCAGGACTCTAGTCCAACCCTCTGTGATGGCCGGTCGCCAATCATATAGTTTGAGAGGTAATCTTGAGTATGCTGCTTCAGGATCCGCTGCAAAAGAAAAAAGATTCAGATATTGTCATCTAACACAACTCATTACGGGCAGTAAAAAGAAGACTACAAGGTTCTTACTTACCATCCTGCAGTTCACTGTTGTCTTGCATAAAGTGTAAACAAATAGTTCGATTGACATCTTTTGACCCATTTTAATAACAATCTTTATCAGTTTCCTCACTTGATGTTGGTTCATGAATATCTCATTGCCCCATACACAGAAAGGGTCGAACTGTGGACTTTGGCAATGATATATGTACCTAAAAGCACCAAGTTAATATTAGAAGCTAACAAACAATTGAAAAATGATGTAGTACAACACTCCATTCATCCCATTATATAAGATTTTATTACATGTATATCTAGACATCATGAGAACATTAAGGTAACACTCTTCCTTGTTGCTATGTAGCCTGGGATTGCATATTTAGTCATTCAGTACTGTCTGATTTCGGGTTCCGGCAGACCCTTGTGGTTCGAACACTAGGGTGCGCGCGGAGATCTCTCCCCCACCGATCTACGCCTAATCTCCCCGCGTGATCTAAGCTGGAAACAACGAACAACACAAGGGACACGAGGTTTATACTGGTTCAGGCCACCGTTGTGGTGTAATACCCTACTCCAGTGTGTGGTGTGGTGGATTGCCTCAGGGGCTGCTGTTGAACAGTACAAGGCAAGAACAGCCTCGCGAGAGGTGTTCTTGAGCTGGTGCAATGAACTGCTAGGGTGAGTTCAGTCGCCTCTCTCTCTCTCTCTCTCTTTCTGCTAGGGCTCTACTAGATTTCTAGATGTCCCTCTGCTCTGTGTGGCTAGTTCTACTTATAGAGGCCCTGGGCCTCTCCCCAAATATTGAGCGGGAAGGGCGCCAACAATTGGCCATTTTGAAGGGGAACATCTAGTACAAGTTATCCTGGCCAAAGGTGATCTTCGGCGGCCAAAAGTACTCGTGATGACGCCATCTTGGGCTCCACGGTGACCTCCGTCCTGCCGCTTTGCTGGTCTTGGTCTCGTTGCACCGGAATGGTAACCTTTGCCCGATGCCTTGGCCTGTGCTTTTCCCCTTTGCACCAAAGGGGAAACAAGGACACTGCGCAGGCCGGCGCCCGCCTGGTCTCGATCGTCATGGCTTGCGTCACGGGCTCCTCGCGAGGTACCCCTGCCTTGATCTCTCCGCCTCCTCGCGAGCCTACCTGATGAGGCTGCCTCTGAGGAAGCTTCCTGTCGTCCGCCCCGCGAGGCTTGGCCCCTCGCGAGGGTCTTGAGCTTGAGCTGATAAAGATGGGCCGCGCTGGGCCCCCACTTGAGCCACGCCGCAGGCCGCAGGCAGGAAAGTCTGGGGACCCCCGTTCCCAGAACGCCGACAGTAGCCCCCGGGCCCAAGGCGTGCCCGGGCTTGGCCTAGCAGGAAAGCGAAGGGGCAAGCGCGAAGCGCCGCGGACCCTAACATCCTGCGATCTTGGGCGCCGCATGGCGATTGATTGGACGTGGGCGACTGCGTTTCCCCACGATGCCTTGGCGACCACACGACTTGATAAGTCCCTGCATGCAGAGAAACCGATCATGATTACCTGCGATCTTGGTGCTCAGCGGTTGGCCTCCTGCGGCTATAAGTACGGGGCCACGTGAGCCCCTTCAGCCCGTCCCTTCTTGCTGCTCCTTTTCTTCTTCTTGGCTACTCGCCGTCCCCATGGCCCCAAAGAGGTTCTCGGCCGCGGAGAAAGGAAAGGCCCCCCAGGTAGGGCCTGACTCCCCCCGACCAAGCACAGCCGAGGCCGCCCTCGTAAGTATACCACGGTCCCCGTGGTGGCCTCCCACAGCCATGGAGGCGGTTCCCTGCGCGGTGGTGAGCGCCCGGTTGCCAGCGGGGGGCACGCCGTGGGTGTGCGCCCCCCTAGGCCACGCTTTCGCTCTGCGGAGGTGCTGCCGGAGTTCGTCGTGTGGTCAGCGGACCCATCCAGCACCAGGATCCAGCTCCCCCGTTTCTTCGTAGATGAACTGCCGGCCAGCGCTCGGTGCGGCTTCTGGCTCCAGGCAGACGGCTGCTGCAGCAGGGCCTCCTGGGCTTCGCTGGAGGTCTCCGTTTCTGGGAATGGGGCTCTCACGCGCGGTTGGCAAACGTTTGCCCGTGCGCGCGGCCTGGGCCGGTGGTGCACCCTGTACTTCAAGTTTGATGGCGACGCCACCCTCTATGTGAGGGTGTTCGGGGAAGATGGTCGCTGTGTCGGGTGCTGCCCTGAAGACGACGACCGCGGCCGCCTTCCCAGCCCCGGCACTGTCCAGGATGAAGATGGCGACTGGCGTACAGGCGGAGGTGCTCGGGGTTCGCTGAGCTTCGGCAACCCTCTCTCAGGCAGCAGCTCCTCCAGCGGTGGCCGCGACCAGCCCCCGCGCTGTCGCGCCCGCCTGGGTGAAGGTAGCAGGTCAGCCCGCCGTCGCGCCCCGGTGAAGCGAGAGGAGGGATCCGCCTTAGCCCCAGGAGCTGCTCGAGCCTTCGCTGTGGGCTGGCGTAGGACGAATCACGCCCGTTTTGTTTTCTTTCTGACCCTGCACAAAAACAGAAAGTAATGTAGGGCCCCGCGGGGGCGTGTTAGAACTGCTGCTCTTTAACCATCACGCTGTTTCCGCTATTTCTGCACTGTGTTTCCGCGCCGCGCACCCATGTGCGGGAAATATTTTAGCTCGGTGGGGCTTGGCGCGGTCCTCGCCTCCCGAGGCCGTGGCCTCCTCGCGCACTTCATGCCCTGCAAGGATCAGTAGGAGGGGTAACTTACGGTCTTGGTTGTGGGGGCGATCGGACCAGGTCCTGCGCTCGTGTTGCGATGCCCGTGGGGCACGAACTGGGAGGGGTGCTCCTGCAGAGGACTCGGATAGGAAAGCTCCAAATGATCATGGCAGAAAACACTCGTGAGGGCGCCCGCGAACCTCCCTCGTGAGACTTGTGCGAGATAAAACGAGGCAAGCGAGCTTGAAAGACAAAGAGTCACAAGCCAGGAACGTCAGCAACTCCAACAAAACTTCAAACAGGAATAAACAAGCCAACTGCAGAAAGCAAATGGGAAAGTCGCGTCCGGCACCTATTCTAGTCTTCGACGTCTTCTCACCATCGCGGAGCTAAGTGCTGCCACTGGGCGTGGGCGGGAGCCCCCGAGGCCCGAGGGCGGCACTCCGGAGACTCCGGGGCGTGTAAAGCACCACTCATTATTACGTGAGAGTGTCACGGGCGGCGAGCTTCACAGGCATTCGCCTTCTTCACAGGCACTGGGCCTTTCCCAAAACGCAGCAGCTTCACATGCATTCGCCTTCTTCACAGGCACCGGGCCTTTCCCAAAATGCAGCAGCTTCATAGGCATTCGCCTTCTTCACAGGCACCGGGCCTTTCCCAAAACGCAGCAGCTTCACAGGCATTCGCCTTCTTCACAGGCATCGGGCCTTCCCAAAACGCAGCAGCTTCACAGGCATTTGCCTTCTTCACAGGCACCGGGCCTTTCCCAAAACGCAGCAGCTTCACTGGCATTTGCCTTCTTCACAGGCACCGGGCCTTTCCTAAGCGCTAGGCCTCGCTAAGGGATAGAACCTCCGAAGATGTTGAATGTTTCACGCGTTCTGGATGGGTACCCCCTCCATTGTCTCCAAGCGCGCGGAGCCAGACCTGGAGACATGAACAACCTTGAATGGGCCCTCCCACATGGGAGAGAGCTTGTGCAGCCCCTCCCTGGAGAGAACCCGTCTGAGCACGAGATCCCCTACCTCAAGAGTTCTAGGGCGGATGTTGCGGCAGTGGTATCGTCGTAGCGCCTGTTGATACCTTGCCACTCGCAACGCGGCTTCTCGACGGCGTTCCTCCCCCAGCACAATGTCCGTCCCCCACATGGCGTCCTGCTGCGTCTCGTCGAACGCCAGGACCCGTGTAGAGCGACGCCTGACCTCGTGAGGGAGAACAGCCTCTGCTCCATAGACGAGGAAGAACGGGGTCTCACCAGTCGGCTTGGTCGCAGTTGTGCCGATTGACCACAGCACGGACTGGAGCTCGTCGTACCAGCCCCTGCCGCAGGCCTCCAGCTTCTTCTTGAAGGTCCTGGCTTTGAGGCCCCTCAGGACCTCCGCGTTGGCCCGCTCGGCCTGGCCGTTGATCCGGGGGTGTGCTACCGAAGCGTAGCATATCTGCGTTCCAAGGTTAGAACAATACGTTTTGAAGAGATTACTGGTGAATTGCGAACCGTTGTTAGTGATGATGCGGTTGGGCACCCCAAATCGGCTCACGAGGCCCTTGATGAATTTGACCGCAGAGCCTGCCGGGATTGTGCGGATGGCTTCCACCTCAGCCCACTTGGTGAATTTGTCCACGGCGATGTAGAGGTAGCGATAGCCCCCTGGCGCTCGAGGAAACGGGCCCAGAATGTCCAGCCCCCAAACTGCGAACGGCCATGAGAGGGGTATATTCTGTAGACCCCCCGCAGACTGATGGATCTGCTTAGCGTGAAACTGGCAGGCCTCGCAAGCCTTCACAAGCTCAACGACGTCGTTGAGCGCCGTGGGCCAGTAGAATCCACTACGGAATGCCTTGCAGACGAGGGTCCGTGGCGACGAGTGGTGCCCGCAGTCTCCGCCGTGTATGTCCGCCAGTATCTCCTTCCCTTGCTCTCGGGAGATGCAATGTAGGGACACATCATTTGGTCAATTCATGTAGAGCTCTCCATCCCTGATGCAATAAGACGTGGCCTGCCGCGCCACACGCTCTGCTTCCTCCTCATTCTCCGGCAGAGTCCCTTGCATCAGGTAGTTCTTGAGCTCCGGGATCCAACACCCTTCCTAAGGCTCTAACGCCAGGAGCAGGCGCGCCCCTGAGGCTGGGCCGCAGACCGGGCTCCTGAGGAAGGCGGCTGAGGGAGCTCCTCCCTTGGTTGCGCCGTGCTCGACAGTGGCGGCGCCACCGAGGGTTTGAAGAGCCGCTCCTCGAAGACGCCAGGCTCCTGAGGCAGCCGCCTAGACGCCCTCTTGGCAATGTCATTGGCCTCCTGATTGGTGCCACGAGGCACATGCTGCAACTCCAGCCCCCAGAACTGTTTCTCCATCTTGCGAACCTCGGCGAGGTAGCCTTCCATGTGCTCGTCCTTTGGCTCATATATCTTGTTGGAGAAGTTGACGAGGAGCTACGAATCGCCCTTGATGATGAGGCGCTTTACCCCTAAGGCAATTGCGGCCTTCAAGCCTGCTATTAGGCCTTCGTACTCCGCTGTGTTGTTGGAGACCTTTTCTCCGTGCTGGAAGCAGAGTTGTATGATGTAATAGAGTTTGTCCTGGGTAGGGGACACAAGCACTGCGCCAGCTCCCGCACCATGTCGGGAGAATGCCCCATCGAAGTACATGATCCAGTCGTCCGGTGCTTCACTTCCCGGGGAAAGTGATCGGTCTTCGCCTGCCTCGAGACCCGGCGCTTCTGCCCATTCTGCCACGAAATCCGCAAGTGCGGCTCCCTTGATGACTCTGGTCGTACTGAATTCTAGCTGAAATGCTTGTAGTCAATGTTCCACTCAGCGACCCTCCCGGCTGAGTTGGGGCTCCTGAGTACTCTTTCCAAGGGGTTTGCTGAGACGACTTTGATGGGATGGCCTTGGAAGTAGTGGCGCAACTTGCGTGAGGCCACTAGTAGCACAAGGATGAGTTTCTGAGTCATGGGGTACCGTGCCCTTGCGTCCCGTAGCACCATGCTGACGAAGTACATGGGATGCTCGACGAGGTTGAGGGTGCTGGCTCAGCTTGCGTCCTCCAGTGGTCGAGGCGTCTCTTGAGACGACGGAGCCCCCAGCGCTAGGTCGCCTGAAGAGGCCTCTCCGGCTCCGGGCGCGTTCTCCTCCTGCGGTTGTTCCTTTCAAGCTGCGGTTGCGGCCTTTGCGAGGCCCTCCTGGCTCTGCTTTGCTTCAGTTCAGACAGTTGATGCGGCCTTGGCACAGCGCTCCTCCCTGACCGCCACCAGGGCCGCGCTAGCGGAGTAGGGGGTGGCCGCGAGGTAGAGCACCAGGGGCTCCCGAGGACATGGAGCTACCATCACTGGTGGGCTGGTAAGGTACCTCTTGAGGTCTTGGAATGCCTTGTCGGCCTCTTCAGTCCATTCAAAGGGGCCTTTTTTCTTCATTAGCTTGAAGAAGGGCAACGCTCGTTCCCCCAGCTTGGAGATGAAGCGCCCCAGCGCAGTTATATGCCCGGTGAGCTTCTGCGTTTCTCTGAGGGTCCTTGGTGGGCTCATGTCTTCGACTACCTTGACCTTCTCCAAGTTGGCCTCGATGCCCCTGTGGGACACGAGGAAACCCAGGAGCTTGCCTGTGGGGACTCCAAACACGCACTTCTTCGGGTTGAGCCGTAGGTCCACTTCGTTGAGGCTCGCAAAGGTTTCTTCCAGGTCCTGTGTCAGGGTTCTTGCCTCACGAGACTTCACCACAATGTCATCGACGTAAGCTTCAGCGTTCCTCCCGAGCTGCCAGCCTAAGGCGATGTGCATCAGCCGTTGAAAGGTCGCTCCTGCGTTGCGCAACCCAAACGGCATGCACGTATAGCAGTACACTCCACACGGGGTCGGGAAAGCCGTCTTCTCCACGTCTTCTACCGCCATCTTGATCTGGTGATAGCCCGAGAAGGCATCCAGGAAGCACAATAGGTCACACTCTGCGGTGGAGTCGACTATCTGGTCAATGCGGGGGAGGGGAAATGGATCCTGCGGGCAGGCCTTCTTGAGGTTGGTGAAGTCGACACACATGCGCTCCTTTCCTCCCTTTTTAGGCACAACGACCAGATTAGCCAGCCAATCAGGGTAGCGGACCTTGCGGATAACTCCTGCCGCCTCTAGCTTCCGGGTCTCTTGAACGATGAAAGCCCTTGCCCTCTGCTTCACGGGGCGCACATTCGGGCACACGTTGAGGTGATGCTCAATTACTTCCCTTGGGACCCCTGCTAACTGATCAGGTTCCCATGCGAACACCTTCTTGTTCGCATGCAGGAACCTGATCAGGGCCTTCTCCTACTCGGGCTTGAGGTTGGCCCCTATGGTGAAGGTGGCGCTAGTGGACCCGTCCTCGTCGACTGGTACCTGCTTGGTTTCCGCCTTGTCTTGGGTGAACAACTGCTTCTTTTTAGCCGGCGCAGCCCCCTTGGGCTCAAGGGCGTTGGCGCTAGATTGCTGTGCCACCGCGACCGCCCTGAAAACAAGCTGGAGCACCTACAGCGCATCCTTTGTGTCTCCTGACACGATGAGGACGCCGCTGCTCCCAGGCATCTTCATGAGGTTGTACACCGGGTGAGTTGCTGCCATGAACCGAGCCAAGGCCGGATAGCCGAGGATGGCGTTGTATGGGAGGTCAACGGGGGCGATGTCGAAGTCGATCAGCTCCATGCGGAAGTTGTCGCAGGTGCCGAAGGTCACTGGGAGGCGGATCTGTCCCTAGGAGGCGGTGGAACCGGCTCCGACGCCTGAGAAAGGCCTGCTAGGTTGGAGCCGCTCCTGCGGCACGTGGAGGAGGCTGAAGGCCTCTACCGAGAGCACGTTGAGGCCGACACCACCGTCCATGAGGGTCCTGGTGACGGCCACTTGGCAGATGGTGGGGGTGCACAGCATCGGGAGCGTGCCCGAACCAATGGGGTTGAAGGGGTGGTCCTCCGAGTCGAAGGTTAGATCGGCCTCGGGCGCCACCCAGCCCGGGGTGGCTTCTCGGCGCTTGGAGATGGTGCTGATCTGGCGGGTGAATGGCTTGACGTGATGGCTCGAGGGTGGTTCCTGGGAGCCACCCAGGAGAGCTGCGATGACGGGCGGTGCTGGTGCGGCGAAACGGGCGAAGAAGAGATCGCGCAGCTCCATCCCAGGAGGTGACAGAGGCCGTCGGCAGGTGGAGGAGCCACGCGCACGGGACGCCGGTGAGGACTATGGGTAACCAGTTGGCCATCACCCGGTCATCGCCCCCGGCTCTGAGGACGGCCTCCTCGTACGCCAGCAGGAAAATCATAGCGTCCGTCGCGCCGTCGTAGCGCGGTGGCGTCTCGGGCCTAAACTTGCGCGGCCACTGCACCTATCGCAAGGTGGGGGCCAAGGCCTGGAGCCCCCTGGCCCCAGTGTCGGCATCCGTTGCTGGAGCGGGCGGCGCGTTGTCTGCCATGAGGGCGGGATGCGATGTCGGGGGAGAGTGGGTCGTCAGGAGGGAGGACTCCGGCGCACCCCTACCTAGCGCGCCAAATGTCGGATTTCGGGTTCCGGTAGACCCTTGAGGTTCGAACACTTGGGTGCACGCGGAGATCTCTCCCCCACCGATCTATGCCATATCTTCTTGCGTGATCTAAGCTGGAAACAATGAACAACACAAGGGACACGAGGTTTATACTGGTTCGGGCCACCGTTGTGGTGTAATACCCTACTCCAGTGTGTGGTGTGGTGGATTGCCTCAGGGGCTGCTGATGAATAGTACAAGGGAAGAACAGCCTCGCGAGAGGTGTTCTTGAGCTGGTGCGATGAACTGCTAGGGTGAGTTCAGTCGCCTCTCTCTCTCTGGGCTCTACCAGATTTCTACATGTCCCTCTGCTTTGTGTGGCTAGATCTACTTATAGAGGCCATGGGCCTCTCCCCAAATAATGAGCGGGAAGTGTGCCAACAATTGGTCATTTTGAAGGGGAACATCTAATACAAGTTATCCTGACCAAAGGTGATCTTCGGCTGCCAAAAGTACTGGTGATGACGCCGTATGGCGCTCCACGGTGACCTCTGTCCTGCCGCTCTGCTGGTCTTGGTCTCGTTGCACCGGAATGGTAACCTTTGCCCGATGCCTTGGCCTGTGTTTGCCCCTTTGCACCAAAGGGGAAACAAGGACACTGCACAGGCCGGCGCCCGCCTGGCGCCCGCTTGGTATCGATCGTCATGGCTTGCGTCATGGGCTCCTCGCGAGGTACCCCTGCCTTGATCTCTCCGCCTCCTCGCGAGCCTGCCTGATGAGTCTGCCTCTGAGGAAGCTTCCTGTCATCCGCCCCGCGAGGCTTGGCCCCTCGCGAGGGTCTTGAGCTTGAGCTGATGAAGATGGGCCGCGCTGGGCCCCCATTTGAGCCACGCCGCAGGCAGGCAAGTCTGGGGACCCCCGTTCCCAGAACACCGACAAGTACAATGCATGTTGCTAAACTACAATTGAAAAAAGAAAAGGCATGTTAACTGCAATATCCTTAACAACAACCAAATATGTTTTTTCATAGTGGTATTGTTGAAACTGTTATTGATGAAGTTGAACTTCACGACAAATAGTTGCACATATAGAGCATCACATCGTGAAGAACTGAAATAAACAAGTCATAAGGACATCTCTAGGCGATCCTTAAAAAGTTAAAGGACTAAAACCCTTAGTGGACATATATATACTCTAGCAATTTTTGGCCTTTTCTAGTTGATCCCCTAAACTTAAGGTTGTAAACTTCAATTTGATCAAGTTCAAAGCAGGTTCAACCGAAAGTAGCATGATTTGAAACATAAACATAGATATTTTTGCATAACCGAACATAAAACATAAATTTAAACTAAGCTAAACTACTTTCGGTCGACGTAGAGGTCGAGCCAATCCGCCTCGTCATGTACGGTGTGCCGGGAGCTGGGTCCGGGATGGTACCGTCATCGGGGTCGTTGGGGAAGGCACTCCTCCAGTCGTCGAAATGGATCTCCTCGTCCTCGGGGCCCACCTTGACGCCCTCCGTGCTGCTGTCGCCACCGCATTCGACCTCGTCATTGAAGGAGAGTGCGATAATCTCGCCGCCCTCCGCGCCATCGTCCTCGCTGCCTTCTACCCCTTCATTGGAGGAGAGCGCAATAACCTCGCCACCCTCCGTGCCGGCAAGGATTGCCTGCTCCGCCTCCACGAGCTCCGGGTGTTGCCGGTGGAGCTCTTGCGTGTAGGCCTCGGCGACGGCCTCGGCCTCGAGGCGCTCCCACACCTCGCGGTCCTCCCGCGCCATAGACGAGCTCACCACCCCTGGCTCCGGAGGAACGAGGTCCACCGGATGTGTGCCAAAGGGGGAATTGAGCCTAGCCGCTGTGTTGTGGTAGCGGACCTGCCAGCGGTCGTGTGGAAGCTACCGAGCCACCGGCGGGTGTGGGTCTCTCGATCTATAATCTCGGTGACACACTTCCCCCACTGCCACTGCCGGACCCTAAGGTAGGACCTCATCAGCTGTCGGGTCCGAGGGAGGACGAGGAAGTCCTCGAACCGGCGTAGGGGCACGGCGGCGGGTGGATCAGGGGATTGGCGATGGCGGATCTGGCCCACAAAGGACGACGGGGACACCTCGGCGGCCACCTCGTCGGCATCAGGCGAAAAGGCCGCGATAAACCTCTTTTTGGCCATTGGCTCCTCGAGCTTCCCGGCACACAGGCAGAGGTTGAGGATGGAGGCACGGGCATTAGCGGAGACCTACCAATGGTTTCGAGGAGGGGGGGGGGAGGTTGTGTTGGAGGAAATACTGCGGCAACTGAAAATATTACTAGGCGGGAGTAACAAGGCGGGGCTTCTAAAACTTTGGATCAAGGGCGAGCAAATTTTTTTGAGATTGCGAGGGATGCGGAGGAGGGAGTAAAATGTCGGGGCTACTAAACATTTGAATCAAGGGACTGAAACATAGCAGGAGTTTTTGGGGAGCGAGCTTGTGTGCTTGACATGTCGGCTGTGGACAGTAGCCGACGCACCTTCTCGCGTAAGACATAGGCGTACTATACACCGACGGTGCTCCAAGATATTTTGCACTACATCTCAGACGGTTGGTGATAATAAACTGTGTGGGATCTACTTGATTTGAATTACATAATGGCGTCACAGCGGCAATGGACGTTGTTTGAATTGCTAGACCTTTTATCTGAAGTGAACATGCAACTATATGTGTGTCGTAAAATAATTGGAATTATTCAGGGTTCGTTTAGACATTTTATACATTAAACTGGTTTTTAGCCATTTCAGGTGCATAATCCAAATTAAACTACATACACATGCTCCGGTGCATATAAATTGGTTGAAAAACCAAATCTGTGTCCTTCAGTGCATGCTTAGGTCCCATGCAAGAAATAGGAATGAATTTTTCGGGGTACGTTTGGCCTTTTTTATACATTAAATGGGTTTTATAGGCATTTTATGTGCACAATTCAAATTTTAACTACAAGCACATTCTCTAGTGCACCAAAGTTGGTTGAAAAATCACATATGTGTCCTTGGGTGCATGCTTTGGTCCCATGCAAGAGATGGGTATGAATTTCAAATACCAGGGCACTGTTGATTGCCGGCAAAATGTTGAGATGCCTGGTTTTTAAATTCTAGTAAATCCAAAACTCATCTGAAATTCATGAAACTTGGCATGCTATCATGGGGCGGCATCAACATGGCATGGTAAAAATGTGTCCCATTTGGGGCAGGATTGGGTATAAGATTCTCATAGACCAGAGCTTCTCACAACAAGCGTGATGGTTTCTATAGGGAACGTCCCACCTTTGGGGACGAAACGATATCCATTGCCTCTTATTGCTTTCAAAAAATTTCTCGTTTAAACATAGATCAACATGAGTGTTGTGTCAATTTTTGTGACTTTTCTGGGTTCGTTTGGACATTTTTATGCATTAACTGAGTTTTCAATGCATTTATGTGCATAATTCAAATTTTAACTACATGCGCACGCCACAGTGCATATAAGTTGGTTGAAAAATCAAATCTGTGTCCTTGGGTGCAGGCTTAGTTCCCATGCAAGAGATGGGAATGAATTTCAAACACGAGGGCACCGTTGATTGCCGGCAAAACATTGAGATGCCTGGTTTTTAAATTCTAGTAAATCCAAAACTCGTCTGAAATTCATGAAACTTGGCATGCTATCATGGAGCGGCATGAACATGCCATGGTAAAAAATTTGTCCAATTTGGGGCAGGTTTGTGTATATGCTTCTCACAGATCAGAGCTTCTCACAACAAGCGTGATGGTTTCGATAGGGAACGTCCCACCTTTGGGGACGAAGCAATATCCATTGCCTCTTATTGCTTTCTGTCACATCCCTGCTTTTAGTCATGGATTAGGGTTGGTTGAACTTGTGCATCATGTTTAAATTTATTTTTAAATTTGAAATGGGGATGACAGAACCCCCAACACCCCCCTGAAAATGCTAATTTCCAACAATTGGAATTTCAATGAACCCAAAATGCCCTTCATAAAAGCCCACCATTTTTGGTCTTGACTAAAACCTCTGCCAAAAATGGTCTTGCAATTTATGGAGCCATTCTAGATTTTTTTGAACAAGCCATAAGTATTTGAATTTGGGCATTTTAAATGCTATAAATATTTTAAAGTGCTCAAATAATCTTGGAAGCATTTTTAGGCAGTTGGGAATATTCCCAAATGTGTCTCTGAATATTTCCAGAGTTTTTGGAAATGAAATAGTATTTATTCTATTTCAATACACATAGCAAGAAATAAATAAAAGAAAACAGAAAGAGAGAGAGAGTTAGAGGACTTACCTGTCGCCTGGCCTGGCCCAGCTCGGTCCAGCCCACTAGCTCCTGCCAGTCGTCCTCCTCCTCTCGCCAGGAGGACGAGAGGCGCGTGGCCGGCGCCCGCGGCCACACGCCGGCCACCTCCTGCTTCTGCCGACACCCCGGGCGCGCCTACGAGTGCCACGCACTCCCCCTCGCTCCCCTCTCATTCTCCCAACTCTCCCCATGCCCCTCTTCCCCCTCTGGTTCTCTCCCCATCCCCTGCCGAGTGCAGCCATCGCCACCGACAAGAACCACCGTGACCACCGTGCTCCCCTCGCCTCTCTGACCGGCCCAGAAGCCCTGCCTCGTCGCCCTCGTCCTCTCCGCCGAGCCACGCCGCCCTGGGCGCCCCCAAACGTCATCACCGCGGTCGTCTTCTAGCTCGAGCACCCGAGATCGCCGACAACGCCCCGACGCCGTCCGACCTCCCCCGAGCCCGCTGAGACGCGTCCTGCAACCACCGTGAGCTCCTCTACCGAATCCCTCGCTCCCCGCCGTCTATCTCCTCCTCTAGCCTTACTAACCACCGCGGCCAAAGCTCGCCGCCACCACCGCACATCGTCGTCGTGGCCACAGCCATGTTGGGTCGCAACCGAGCACGCCATCGTCTTCAACGCACTCGCAGGAGCCCGTAGCACCCCCGCACGCCCCTCGCCGTGCCTGCTAGCGACTAGTTCGACCTCGCCCGAACTCCAGCCGCCGCGGATGTGCTCGCCGCCGTCGTTTCCGGCCACCCCAGCTCCACCCACTGCCACCACTCGATGCGGCTCACTCCCCGCATCACGTAGATGGTCTCCACCGTCCTTTTGGTCCCCGGAGTGCAAACCCGCGCTGCTCCACCGCGTCTGGCCTCGCCGGCGGCTAAATGTCGGCGAGTTTGACCACTTTTTGACCATGGACTGACGCGTGGGCCCAGGTTGACCTCCCCCTTGTGCCTATGATAGGTGGGGCCAGCCTGCTAATTAGTTTAGGATTACTGTTAACTAATTTTAATTAGTTTAGTCACTGACATGTGGGCCCAGGCCCCACTGACAATTAATTAGTACTAACTTAATCCTGTTAATTAGCTGTGACACTGACAGACAGGGCCCACCAGTCATGTTTAAGCAAAATA
Source organism: Triticum urartu (assembly GCF_003073215.2). Classification (NCBI taxonomy): domain Eukaryota; kingdom Viridiplantae; phylum Streptophyta; class Magnoliopsida; order Poales; family Poaceae; genus Triticum; species Triticum urartu. The sequence continues at coordinate 372,729,050 of NC_053025.1, read as the reverse complement.
AGGTAATGCACTAATAAGGCTATGTTAAATGAACTAACATTTGAATCTTTGATTCAAATGAGTTCATTCCTTTCTGTTTGAGCTTACATTAGGCCAAGACACATTCATTTTTGCCATGTAATAGCATGCATCATATTGTTGCATATTGTCATGTGTTGATTATGTTCGGTGTGTCTTTCGTGGTAGGTTCTGCCTCCGAGGATAACCCCGAGTATCCGTCTGAAGGGCAGTACCCTACTACCACTACATTAGGCAAGCAACCCATTGATCATGCCGATACAAACCCATGTTCTTGCTTCTACTCTTGTTTACTGCATTAAGACAACGCGATTCAAACTGCTGCGTGCTATGGTAGTTGAACCCTTATCCTCTGCATGACCTGTCATTGCCATAGTAAGTAGATGAAACCCACTAGCATGTGTAGGAGTTGATTGAGCCATGTATGTGTTTCCTACCTTGCTATGCCTGCTATGCTTAGAGTTGTGTCAGGTCTGGTTCATCTGGGTGATGGGCTAGAGTGAAATGATTATGTCGGTAATGTGAGGGATGTGTTGAACATGTTTTGGTAAAGGTATCGATGAGAGGCCATGTAGGAGTACATGGTGGGTTGTTTCATTGAGGCCATCCATAAGAACTGAGATTTGTATGCGTGATTTAAGGTTCAGCTACTACCACACATTGGGCCCTGAAATATGACCCCGCTCGACTTACTGACCCCTCTCGTCCTCTGTCCAGGAGTTGCAACTAGTTTCTGGTGTTTGTAGGTTATGTGTTGGCGGCCGTGCGTAGCGCTGACCCTAGGGGTGGGCTATGATGCGGTAGATACACCGTGGCACGGTGTACCGAGTCACCCGTTTGGTGTCTCGGGAACCCTACACACATCGTTTGGGTCCGTTGAGGACACCCCGACCGGATCTCCTTGCGGATGGAACCTGAATAGGCAATAAACCTGGACTAGAGACTTGTGCGGTTAGTCAGGTCGTGGTCTACACCCACGTCAGTTTTCGCTTGAAGTCTGCCGAGCACATGTCGTGTGCAGACGCTAAGTGGTGGAAACATGTGTGATGAAGTACACCCCTGCAGGGTATAAAACTATTCGAATAGCCGCGTCCGTGGTAAAGGACTACTTGGTTGCCTATACAGTTAATAGATAAGTTAATGGATACTACTAAAAGACTCAAGATAAGTGTGAGTACCGAGGATGGCCCTCTCGTAGGTTGACGAGGGAGGATCCCCGATGGAGTATTGTGTTGGTGAGTAGTGGACTCGTGTGCGAAAACTATTTTACTAGTGGAGTCTCATAGGATATCTTAGCCAAGAGACAAAGCTGGCTTGCTGCAATAGCTCCACCACCTTCTTGAGAATGAGCATGTATAGTAGGTTCTGATGTAAGACTTGCTGAGTACCTTTGTACTCATGTTTGCTTAATTACTGTTTTCAGAACGACGCCAAGACCAAGACCACAAAGAGCAAAGGGGACGAAGCGGACCCCCCGGCAAGATCCTTGCCGAGAGGCAGTTTTAGCAAACCCGGCAAGACCCTTGCCGTGGCAGCTCGCCCCACACCTACGGAGTGAGTCACCCTTGAGTCCACTGCCCCCATGGGGCAAGGATTCAGGAGACATCCCTGTGGTGGCATGCAGATCTTTGTGAAGACATTCAAGATCAGATACACCCTTTAGAAGATGATGATCCTTGGCGGGGTCCTAGCCAAGGAGGACCACAAGGCCCCCGGCAAGAGCCTTGCCGGGGATGACAGTAGGCGCCACGGCAAGACCCTTGCCGGGGCCCCGGCAAGGCCCTTGCCAGGAACACCCGTAGGGCCACCATCAGGCCCACGCCAGTCAAACCTCCACCGTAGTTCGCATGCAGCTGCCGACCCAACCGGCTGGGCAGGCACCAGCATGGCGGCATGCGGATCTTCGTGGAGACCCACCACTGCACCACCTCAGCTGCGTGCCTGCCTACATGGGACCGCGAGCGCCGCTGACCAGGGCGCATGTCGACACGAGAGGGAGCGGCGACGGACGAGACAGGGCTCTCCCCCGTCCCTGATAAAGCAAGGACACCTGGGCAAGACACATTAAATGCGCCTTGTCATGTAATGTGAGGGATAACCTCACATCACTGTACCCTTTCCACCTCCTGTGTGCCACTGTGGCAACCCCTTTCCTATAAAAGGAGGCCCGAGGCGACCAGGAGGAGGATTCGGATTTTTGGAGCTCCCCACGCCCCATAGCTAGCTCAAGAACACAGATATACAATCCACCAAAGCAGGAGTAGGGTTTTACGCATCCTCGCGACCTGAACCTGGATAAACGAACCGTGTGCTATCTGTTTGATCCGCTCTTCTCACGACCCCGCGCCCCGCAACCATAGTAGGGTTTCTTGTGATCCCATAGGTGTCGTTCCCACCGACGTCTTTGGCGCCCCCAGGTAGGGGGCGCAGTTGTGAGAATCAGCTCTAGCAATCGGCTCAGCACTCCTTCGTCTTCGTGGCTCTTGGAGAAGTACGGAGGCCGGAAGATTAGCGCTCGAGTGACTACAAACAGAAGCTAAGTTGCACTGAACCCTTATTTGTTCTATCCTTTTTATATGAGGTTATTCCCCCCGGAGATGTCACGCCTTTGTATGAGAAACCTGCACGCCAGGGGGCTCTCCCACGATCGGCAACGCCCTTGCCCTGTTTTGAGTCCGCTCAACAGCTCAAGCGGCTGCGTTGAGAATGGCAGAGTAGCCTTCCGCGACCAACAATGCTCTCGATTCTGACTCGAGTCAAGCTCGACAGTTCGGGCGGCCACATTCGGAATGGAAAGGTGGCTCGTCCGGCAGCACGCGTACCCAGCAGGCCCATGGGGATCCATCCCCAAAACGCCGCTAGGGGCTTCTGCGCTGGCGAGCCTACCCAAACGGCGTAGGGCGCGCATACAAAGAGGAATTAAACAAGGAAATAACGTGCATGAAATTAAAAGTACTGCAAAGTTATATTAGATCACATCATTGCTGCGGTTCTAACTAAAGATGAAATTTGTCTTGGTCGTGAACCTGCAGCGGCGGTGAAGAACAGGATGCCTAATCCCAGCGCTGGCCTTCCACCCTCTTGATTTCGTCGATGATGCTGATGACGGGCTTGATGCGCTCCTTGAGCACCGTGAGGTCAACACCCTCCGGCAAGCTATCCATCACGGCACCGAAGTCGAGGTCGGGATTCCAGTACGCCATCTTGGGGACGACCTTGGTCATGACCCCCCGGCAAAGTCGCCGAGCTTCCCTGGCCAACGTGGCCGCTCGGTTGGAGTGAAGATAAGCCAAGGCTCCGAGGACGCCCTCGAAGAACAGGGTCAACTTGGTGTTGACAGTCCCGCTGCGCTCAGGGGCGTACCTCACGTTTGGCATCCCCATGGTGGCCAACTGCGAGGTGACCCTACCGGCGACCTCCTCCAGACGGCTGATCCATCTGTTCTCGCCCGCCACATAATCCTGGTGGGAGGTGGCCTCGTTCGCCCGCAGCTGCTTCTCCTCCTCCAGGCTCCTGGTCAAGGTCTCCTCCCGAGCCCTGCTCTCTGACAACATCTTCTCGAGATCCTCCAGCTTCAGCTTGAGATGTCTGACGGAGTTTTGCGCTTCGGAGAGCTCCCCAGCCCTGCTGATGACCGCTCCTTGTGCCTCCACCAAGGCGCTGTTGAGCGTGCTCTTCTTGTTGGACAGCTTGAGGGCCTGCTCCTTCAGCTCGTCCTGCGCCACCTCCAACTCCCTTACCTTGCCGGCATGGGCCAGAGCCTGGGCATCGAGTGCCTCCTTGTGCCTCTGCTCCAGCTCGCGAGTCCGCCGTGCGACAAGGGCCTCGAGCTCCTCATCCTTGCCACGGAGCGCTGCGTCAAGCTTCGCCTCACGTGCGGTGAGGTCCTCTTCCTGGGAATCCAGTGCGGCTTGATGCTGGTTCTGGACAGCCTCGGCCGCGGCAGCCAAGTTCGCCGCCTGTTCCTGGGCCTTCGATGTCATCCATCTTCATGGTGAGCTCGACATTGCGCTTGGCCAATTCCTCCTGAGGGCCCTCTGCTCCTCACGAGTCTGGTGGAACCAGGTCTGTGTCTCAGCAACGCGCGCCTTGAAATCCACCTCCGCCTGGTCCACCGTTGCCATCCTGGACTTAACCTTGTCTAGACGGACACGGTAGAGCGCGTGGAGTTTTCGGAAGTTGGCCCCCATAGCGCGGAAAATCTGCTCTTCCGGAGAACCATCACCGCCAACGCCCGGCTCACCGACAACCTCAAGCCCGGTGGCGGCAAGCACCTTGCTGTCAAAGACTTCCCCTTCGGCGGGCGCCCGGGAACGTGACGCCCCTAGGAGGTGGACGAAAAGATCGTCGCCCATCTTCAGATACCTGCCGGGGCCCGAGGTTGAGGAGGAGGGAGGCTGATCATCAACCGCCTCTTCCTCGACGGTGGCCTTGCCGGCTTCCCCGGCAGGCCCACCATTGGCGCCCTCGGCAGAGCCTCCTCGGTCGCCTTGGCGGCCCCCGCCGCGGTGTCCTCAGCAGCATCCTTGGCGGCCTCATCAGCGGCGACCTCGGCTTCGTCCTTGGCGGCCTCCTCAGCAATGTTCCCAGCAACGGTATCCACGTCCTCCATACCTATTGAAGGAGGGTCTGGGTAGTAATGGGAGCATGGAAGCCAAGAAAAGAATAAGGGAAAAACAGAGACGAAGGACAGGCGATTCACCAGTGCCAGGCTGTGAAGCAGACGTCCCCTCTCCGCCAGCATTTGGCGCCGTGGCAGAGCCACCAGTGCCCAAGTTCCCCTCTTCCTCCATGGGTGTGGGCTCCGTGCCTGATGCCCTTGCCGGGGACGCCCCCCGCGGCGGTGTAGTCGATGGGAGTGGTGTGTTAGGAGTAGCCCTCTATGGCTCTTCCTGCTGCCGCTCCCCTCCTACAAACCCGACAAGGTCAGCATCATAGCATCGGACTCCTACCACATGTCGAGTAAGAAGAGGGTGACGAACTTACGCTGGGGGCTGTGCCGGGGGCTGCTGTCCTGGCTGCTCAACACCACCAGTGGCGTCCTTGAAGCCCCAGCTGGGGGCTAACTGCTCGCCGAGGCCTTCACCCTCTTCACCCTCTGGGCCAACGTCTCTTCATCCCTGCAAAAGCAAAAATGGATCAAGATGGGTGACTTAATTCAGAGGAATGGAAATGACAGTAAGGAGCGGAGTACTTACTCGTCATCCACCCCCTCCTCTTCCACCGCTTTCCTCTTCCTCTTCAGGCTGGGAGGCCCGAGATCAAAAGTGACCCCCGGGTCAACATCCGAGTCGACATCTGTCGGAGGAGGCGAAGAAGGCGGGGCTTGTGCGCGCCCAGATGAGGAAGGGGCTGTTGTCTTCTCCTTCTCAGCGGCCTTCGTCAGCCTCTTGGCTGCCGTGGCCCTCGTGTGGCGCCCAGGCCCCTCCAGGGTTAATTGAGGCTGCGCAACCCTGCCGGGCCGGACCGGCTCACCGGAGCCAGCCCGCCGAGGGACTCGCCCTCTTCCCCTAGTTGGCTTCGAGCCCGCCGCCACATCCTCCTCCTCCGACGACGACTCGTCGGTCGCGTCTTCGACAAGCGGAGATCCAGTGTCGGCGCTGCTGACCTCCCCGGAGGCCGCCGCCCACCGAGTGAGCTCCTCTTCCTCCGCCGCCATTGCGGCCTGGTCCTCCACGCCCCCGGCGCTGCTGACCTCCATGGCAAGCTGTGCCTCCCTCGCCCTAGTGGCGATGTAGTCCAGCTCTGCCTGGGTGGTGCCCATGATAAGCCACCGCTCGGCGTCGGCATTGACGTACACCTCGATCAGGGTGTCGAAGAATTGCTGCACATCCTCGTCCTTCGGCTCCTCCCAGCTCAGGACAGGGCCGTGCGCATTATAGTTCGGCATCATGGCGATGATCTCGGACCGACGCGAATTGTTGCACAACGGGACCACCCCCACTGGCTGCTTGAAAAATGGCCCCTTGAGGGCCTTGCCAACCTTTGCGGCAGCCCTCGCGGCCTTGCCGGTCCGCTCGACCTCGCCATCGCGACCCACATCAAGCTGGAAAAGACGCTGGCAGAAGTGGGCATGCGCCAGCACTGTGAAGTTGTGATCGAGGCCGGGGTGGAGTCGCATAATGCCAGCCGGGTTCTAAAGAGCCAAGCTGGCCTCCCCTTGCTATGCAACGGGGCGATCCGGCGGCGAATGAAGTCCGCCCCGATCATCTCAAGGGTGAGTCCGGATTGGGTGAGCCGGAGAATCCTGGTGGTGGCGACGGTGAGCCTCCCATCGGCGGCGTCGACATCGCTCCAATCGCTGCCACGGACCGGCGGCACTCGGCGGACCTTGCAGAATTCTGGCGGGTTTTCATCTTCAATCCAGCACCACCGGCCACGCCATTCCTCCCACCTCTCCATCACGGCACCGTCCGGGTACGCCCCCTTGGATATTGGGATCCAGGTGACGCAACCGGAGACGGCTCCTGCCGGCTGGATTTGAGGGAAGAAGTAATGGCAGAAGAGCGCCGTGTTGGGCTGCACCCCGACAAAGCCTTCGCAAAGATGCGTGAAGAAAGCCATGCACGCCACCGCATTCAGAGTAAAATCCAAGAGGCGAAAGCTGAAGGTGCGCATAATGTCGCAAAAGAAATCGGAGAAAGGGGGGCATAACCCGCAAGAAAAGTAATCAATGAAGAAGGGGTACCGACTTGGGGCAGGATCAGCGCAAGCGGTAGGAATGACGCGCGTCGCTGGGTGTCCTGAATCCTCTCCCCCCGTCTTCACTCCCCATAGGGGCTTGAAGGAGGCCCGGAGCTCTTGAACATCAACCGTCGAGGGGAAGAAGAAGGCGGACTTCGTCAGGTCCCCCGACAGCGTGCTCTCCGGCGGCTCCACCGTCCCAGCGCCCTTAGCCACCCCCTTGCCCTTGGCGAATTTGGGAGCCATGGCGACCAAGAAGTTCAGAGGGCTGAGGAAGGGGGATGGCGAAGCAACGACGGCGGGCGACGACGAAAGCTTAGGAAGAGAGGAAACGGCGGCTCTGAGATTGGAAAAGGCACGAGGAAAGAGTAGAAAGTGAGCAGCGCGCCCGCGGTTATTCCTTTCTTATGGGCGAAAACAACGGGCCGCCTCCTTTCACCTTTACTACGACGTGACGCATGCATGCAGAGCTCAGCCCCACGCATGCCGCCCATGTCACACACGCCTCCCCACGCCGCGCCACGCGCGGGAAGCATGGGAAGCACAGCGCGCGAACAAACTTTCCGCGGTAAAAACCGCCCCGCCTGCCCGCGCACTGTTTTGGGCCTAGCCCAACGACGCGATTGCGCTTACGTGTGGCCCAGGCCCGGGGGCTCCTGTCGGTGTACAAAAAGAGGGGTACACTTTTTGTACCCCTATAACTGTGCACGGGCAGTCTGAGCCACGGGCGCCACCACACTGAGCAAGGCAAGGGAGGTGAGCCAAGGTAAGGCCGAAGCTCAGGAGAAGCTGAACGACGCCAAGACCAAGACCACAAAGAGCAAAGGGGACGAAGCGGACCCCCCCGGAAAGATCCTTGCCGGGAGGCGGTTTTAGCAAACCCGGCAAGACCCTTGCCGTGGCAGCTCGCCCCACACCTATCGAGTGAGTCACCCTTGAGTCCACTACCCCCATGGGGCAAGGATTCGGGAGACATCCCCGTGGTGGCATGCAGATCTTTGTGAAGACATTCAAGATCAGATACACCCTTTAGAAGATGATGATCCTTGGCGGGATCCCAGCCATGGAGGACCACAAGGCCCCCGGCAAGAGCCTTGCCGGGGATGACAGCAGGCGCCACGGCAAGACCCTTGCCGGGGCCCCGGCAAGGCCCTTGCCAAGAACACCCGTAGGGCCACCATCAGGCCCACGCCAGTCAAACCTCCACCGCCGTTCGCATGCAGCTGCCGACCCAACCGGCTGGGCAGGCACCTGCGTGGCGGCATGTGGATCTTCGTGGAGACCCACCACTGCGCCACCTCAGCTGCCTACCTGCCTACATGGCACCGCGGGCGCCGCTGGCTAGGGCGCGTGTCGACACGAGAGGGAGTGGCGACGGACGAGACATGGCTCTCCCCCGTCCCCGATAAAGCAAGGACACCTGGGCAAGACGCATTAAATGCGCCTTGTCATGTAATGCGAGGGATAACCTCACATCACTGTACCCTTTCCACCTCCTGTGTGCCACTGTGGCAACCCCTTTCCTATAAAAGGAGGCCCGAGGCGACCAGGAGGAGGATTCGGCTTTTTGGAGCTCCCCACACCCAATAGCTAGCTCAAGAACACAGATATACAATCCACCAAAGCAGGAGTAGGGTTTTACGCATCCTCGCGGCCCGAACTTGGATAAACGAACCGTGTGCTATCTGTTTGATCCGCTCTTCTCACAACCCCGCGCCCCGCAACCGTAGTAGGGATTCTTGTGATCCCATAGGTGTCGTTCCCACCGACACATCTACTCCAAGAATGAAGAGGAACATGCCGAACATCTAAGGCTGGTATTGATGAAACTTCGAGAGCATCGCCTTTATGCCAAATTCTCCAAGTGTGAATTTTGGTTGCCAGAAGTGACCTATCTAGGCCATGTAATCTCTGGTAAGGGTATTGCTGTCAATCCCGAGCGAGTTCAAGCCGTCCTTGATTAGACTCGACCTGAGACGGTCAAGCAAGTTCGGAGCTTCCTTGGCTTAGCGAGCTATTGCCGCCGCTTCGTCGCGAATTTCTCCAAGGTTGCTAAACCTCTAACTGAACTCCTCAAGAAAGATAAAAAATTCGAGTGGACCCCACAGTGCGAGTTCAGCTTTCAGGAACTAAAAAGACGCCTAACATCTGCTCCCGTACTGGTACCACCAGATTTCTCCAAGAACTTTATTATCTATTGTGACGCCTCACGACAAGGACTAGGTTGCATACTCATGCAAGATCGTCAGGTAATTGCCTATGCTTCACGGCAATTACACCCACATGAGGAAAACTATCCCACACATGATCTAGAGCTTGCAGCTGTAGTCCATGCACTCAAAACATGGCGACATTACCTCCTCGGTAATCGTTGCGAGATCTTCACCAATCACCAAAGTTTGAAATATATCTTCACCCAATCGGATTTGAATCTTAGGCAACGACATTGGGTCGAGTTGATCTCGGATTACGACTTAGGAATAACTTACACCCCGGGCAAAGCCAATGTCATGGCTGACGCGCTAAGTCGTAAATCTTATTGTAACAACCTGATGTTACAAAAAAGTCAACCACTTCTCCACGAGGAATTTCGTAAGCTTAATCTTCACATTGTTCCTCGAGGATTCCTATCCACCCTGGTGGCGAAGCCTAACCTTATGGATCAAATTATAACTGCCCAGAAACATGATAAGGGCATATCCCGGATTAAGGAAAACATCGCTAGCGGAGTTGCTAAATGTTTTTCCATGGATGAGCGAGGTGTTGTCTTCTTCGAGAACCGCTTGGTGGTTCCCAAGAAACAACATTTACGCCAGTTGATTCTTAAGGAAGTTCATGACTCCCCTCTCACCATTCATCCCCGTAGTACCAAGATGTATCAAGACCTACGCCAGAGGTTTTGGTGGACTAGGATGAAGAGAGAAATTGCTCAATATATTGCTAGCTGCAACGTCTGTCGTCGTGTTAAAGCAGAGCATCAACGGCCTGCTGGCACCCTTCAACCTTTGGCTATTCCTGAGTGGAAATGGGATAAAATCAGTATGGATTTCAACACTGGGTTTCCCAGGACCAAGAGAGGGAATAATGCCATCTTCGTCGTGATCGACCGTCTTTCCAAAGTAGCCCATTTCCTACCTGTTCGTGAGAGTATCACCGCTAGCCAGCTAGCTGATTTATACATCTCCCGAATAGTGTCCCTTCATGGTGTCCCATTGGAAATTAACTCACACCGTGGGAGTCTCTTCACCTCTCGATTTTGGGAAAGTTTCCAAAATGCTATGGGAACTCGTCTCTCTTTTAGCACCGCCTTCCATCCTCAATCAAGTGGTCAAGTAGAGTGAGTCAATCAAATTCTGGAAGATATGCTCCGAGCTTCTGTCATCTCATTCGGAATGGGTTGGGAGAAATGCCTTCCATTCGCACAATAGTTATCAAGCTAGCTTGGGCAAAGCTCCTTTCAAAGTTCTCTATGGACGAAAATGTCAAACGCCTCTTAACTGGTCAGAAACCAGGGAAAGACAACTCTTTGGCCCAGATATGATTTAGGAAGCAGAAGAGCAGGTTCGCGTTATTCGTGAGAAATTGAAAACAGCCCAATCTCGTCAAAAGAGCCAATATGATCATAAACATAAGCTCATGACTTATGATGTCGGTGAGAAGGCTTACCTTTGGGTTACTCAGTTAAAGGGAACCCATCGTTTCGGTGTCAAAGGCAAATTGGCTCCTCGTTACATTGGACCCTTTCGCATTCTTGACAAACGAGGAGAAGTTGCCTACCAATTGGAACTACCTTCGCATCTTTCCAGAGTTCACGATGTCTTCCATGTTTCTCAACTCAGGCATTGCTTCGCGGATCCTATCCATGGTGTGGACCACGAAACGCTTGATCTACAAGATAACCTCTCATATCAGGAATATCCCGTTCGTATCCTTGATCAAGCCGAGCGTACCACTCGACGCCATAATATCAAGTGTCTCAAAGTTCAATGGTCACACCATTCCGAAAAGGAAGCCACTTGGGAAAGGGAGGATCGTCTTTGACTCGAGTACCCCACCTTCTTCCCGGAGGATCCTAAATCTTGGGACGAGATTCTTTTGAGTGGGGGTGAGTTGTCACATCCCTGCTTTTAGTCATGCATTAGGGTTGGATGAACTTGTGCATCATGTTTAAATTTATTTTTAAATTTGAAATGGGGATGACAGAACCCCCAACACCCCCCTGAAAATGCTAATTTCCAACAATTGGAATTTCAATGAACCCAAAATGCCCTTCATAAAAGCCCACCATTTTTGGTCTTGACTAAAACCTCTACCATAATGATCTAGCAATTTATGGAGCCATTCTAGATTTTTTTGAACAAGCCATAAGTATTTGAATTTGGGCATTTTAAATGCTATAAATACTTTAAAGTGCTCAAATAATCTTGGAAGCATTTTTAGGCAGTTGGGAATATTCCCAAATGTGTCTCTGAATATTTCCATAGTTTTTGGAAATAAAATAGTATTTATTCTATTTCAATACACATAGCAGGAAATAAATAAAAGCAAACAGAAAGAGAGAGAGAGAGAGAGTTAGAGGACTTACCTGTCGCCTGGCCTGGCCCAGCTCGGCCCAGCCCACTGGCTCCTGCCAGTCGTCCTCCTCCTCTCGCCAAGAGGACGAGAGGCGCGTGGCCGGCACCCGCGGCCACACGCCGGCCACCTCCTGCTTCTACCGACACCCCGGGCGCGCCTACGAGTGCCACGCACTCCCCCTCGCTCCCCTCTCATTCTCCCCACTCTCCCCGTGCCCCTCTTCCCCCTCTGGTTCTCTCCCCATCCCCTGTCGAGCGCAACCATCGCTGCCGACAAGCACCACCGTGAGCACCGTGCTCCCCTTGCCTCTCTGACCGGCCCAAAAGCCCCGCCTCGTCGCCCTCGTCTTCTCACCGAGCCGCGCCGCCCCGGACGCCCCCAAACGTCATCACCGTGGTCGTATTCTACCTCGGGCAACCAAGATCGCCGGCAATGCCTCGACGTCGTCCAACCTCCCCCGAGCCCGCTTAGACGTGTCCTGCAACCGCCGTGAGCTCCTCTACCGAACCCCTCGCTCCCCGCCGTCTATCTCCTCCTCTAGCCTCACTAACCACTGCGGCCGAAGCTCGCCGCCGCCACCGCACGTCGCCGTCGTGGCCACAGCCACGTTGGGTCGCAACCAAGCACGCCATCGTCTTCAACGCACTCGCAGGAGCCCGTAGCACCCCCGCACGCCCCTCGCCGTGCCTGCTAGCGACTAGTTCGACCTCGCCCGAACTCCGGCCGCCGCGGACGTGCTCGCCGCCGTCATTTCCGGCCACCCCAGCTCCACCCACTGCCACCACTCGACGCGGCTCACTCCCCGCATCACGTAGATGGTCTCCGCCGTCCTTTTAGTCGCCGGAGTGCAAAACCCGCGCTGCTCCGCCGCGTCTGGCCTCGCCGGCGGCTAAACGCCGACGAGTTTGACCACTTTTTGACCGTGGACTGATGCGTGGGCCCAGGTTGACCTCCCCCCTGAGCCTATGACAGGTGGGGCCGGCCTGCTAATTAGTTTAGGATTAGTGTTAACTAATTTTAATTAGTTTAGTCACTGACATGTGGGCCTAGGCCCCACTGACAATTAATTAGTACTAACTTCATCCTGTTAATTAGCTGTGACACTGACAGACAGGGCCCACCAGTCAGGTTTGACTGGCCCTGGCGCCTTTGACTCGCTTACGTCATAGTGACGTAGTGCTGACGCATTTATTCTTTTTCTGGATTTATTTTTATATAGGAAATTCCAGAAAATAGCCAAAACTTCTAAAAATAATAGAAAATCAACCATAGCTCCAAATCAAACAAATTATATATGCAAAATGATCAGAAAAATTCAATCTATCCATCTGTAATGGTTTCATGCATGACAAAACAAGATAACCTTGCTGTTTAAGAAAAATAAGGTAATGCACTAATAAGGCTATGTTAAATGAACTAACATTTGAATCTTTGATTCAAATGAGTTCATTCCTTTCTCTTTTAGCTTACATTAGGCCAAGACACATTCATTTTTTCCATGTCATAGCATGCATCATATTGTTGCATATTGTCATGTGTTGATTATGTTTGGTGTGTCTTTCGTGGTAGGTTCTGCCTCCGAGGATAACCCCGAGTATCCGTCTGAAGGGCAGTACCCTACTACTAGTACATCAGGCAAGCAACCCATTGATCATTCTGATACAAACCCGTGTTCTCGCTTCTGCTCTTGTTTACTGCATTAAGACAACGCGATTCAAACTGTTGCGTGCTACAGTAGTTGAACCCTTATCCTCTGCATGACCTGTCATTGCCACAGTAACTAGATGAAACCCACTAGCATGTGTAGGAGTTGATTGAGCCATGTATGTGTTTCCTACCTTGCTATGCCTGCTATGCTTAGAGTTGTGTCATGTCTGGTTCATCTGGGTGATGGGCTAGAGTGAAATGATTATGTCAGTAATGTGAGGGATGTGTTGAACATGTTTTGGTAAAGGTATCGATGAGAGGCCATGTAGGAGTACATGGTGGGTTGTTTCATTGAGGCCGTCCATAAGAACTGAGATCTGTATGCGTGATTTAAGATTCAGCTACTACCACACATTGGGCCCTGAAATATGACCCCGCTCGACTTACTGACCCCTCTCGTCCTCTGTCCAGGAGTTGCAACTAGTTTCTAGTGTTTGTAGGTTATGTGTTGGCGTCCATGCGTAGCGCTGACCCTAGGGGTGGGCTATGATGCGGTAGATACACCGTGGCACCGTGTACCGAGTCGCCCGTTTGGTGTGTCGGGAACCCTACACACATAGTTTGGGGACGTTGAGGACACCCCGGCCGGATCTCCTTGCGGATGGAACCTGAATAGGAAATAAACCTGGACTAGAGACTTGTGCGGTTAGTCAGGTCGTGGTCTACACCCACGTCGGTTTTCGCTTGAAGTCTGCCGAGCACATGTCGTGTGCAGACGCTAAGTGGTGGAAACATGTGTGATGAAGTACACCCCTGCATGGTATAAAACTATTCGAATAGCCGCGTCCACGGTAAAGGACTACTTGGTTGCCTATACAGTTCATAGACAAGTTAATGGATACTACTAAAAGAGTCAAGATAAGTGTGAGTACCAAAGATGGCCCTCTCGTAGGTTGATGAGGGAGGATCCCCAGTGGAGTATTGTGTTGGTGAGTAGTGGACACGTGTGCGAAAACTATTTTACTAGTGGATTCTCGTAGGATAGCTTAGCCAAGAGTCAAAGCTGGCTTGCTGCAATAGCTCCACCACCTTCTTGAGAATGAGCATGTATAGTAGGTTCTGATGTAAGACTTGCTGAGTACCTTTGTACTCATGTTTGCTTAATTACTATTTTCAAACGACAACACCGCCCCCTCCGACGGGTTTTATGTAGATCTTGACGTCGATGTGTGACTTGCCACCCAGGTGGTGATCATGCCCATGGAGGGCCCTATGTAGATAGACAGGCTTCGAGAAGCCTTCTTTCTTTCTAGTGTCTGTACTCAGACTATTTGCTTCCGCATGTGCTTGTATGCTTGTATGACTTGAGTGTCGGGTCATGTGACCCCTACCTGTATGAACATGTTATGTATGGCTCTCTGGAGCCTTTAAATAAAGTACTTGAGTTGTAGAGTTTTGTTGTGATGCCATGTTGTATGTACTCATATCGGGCATATTGTGTGTATGATTGAAATGCTTGGTATGAGTGGAATCCGACAATCTAGTTGTTTATCCTTGGCAGCCTTTCTTATTGGGAAATGTAGTCTAGTGTTCCTCAAGCCATAGTAGTCCTCTACAGCCCGGTTCACCGGAGTCCTGCTAGCCCAGCACTACTGCTCAGGACACTTGACTGGCCGACATGTGTTTCACTTCGTTCCTATGTCTGTCCCTTCGGGTAAATGTCACGCAGTGACATCCGGAGTCCTTCCTAGCCTGCTACAGCCCGGGTTCCCCGGAGTCCTGTTAGCCTAGTGCTACAGCCCGGTTTCACTCGCTGATGACCGACATGCTCGATGTGATTCACGTATGCCTGTCTCCATAGGTCTGTGCCGCTTTGGGTTCACAACTAGCCATGTCGGCCCGGGTTCTCTGTCATATGGATGCTAGCGACACTATCATATACGTGAGCCAAAAGGCGCAAACGGTCCCGGGCCATGGTAAAGCGACACCCGTGGGGATACCATGCGTGAGGCCGCAATGTGATATGAGGTGTTACCGGCTAGATCGATGTGACTTGGAATCGGGGTCCTGACACTTTCAAAAAAATTCTTGTTTAAATATAGAACAACATGAGTGTTGTGTCAATTTTTGCGACTTTTCTGGGTTCGTTTGGACATTTCCATGCATTAACTGAGTTTTCAATGCATTTATGTGCATAATTAAAATTTTAACTACATGCGCATGCCCCAGTGCATATAAATTGGTTGAAAAATCAAATATGTGTCCTTGGGTGCATGCTTAGTTCCCATGCAAGAGATGGGAATGAATTTCAAACACGAGGGCACTGTTGATTGCCGGCAAAACATTGAGATGCCTAGTTTTAAAATTCTAGTAAATCTGAACCTCGTCTGAAATTCATGAAACTTGGCATGCTATCATGTAGCGGCATGAACATGCCATGGTAAAAAAATTGTACCATTTGGGGAAGGTTTGGGTATAAGCTTCTCACAAACCAGAGCTTCTCACAACAAGCGTGATGGTTTCAATAGGGAATGTCCCACCTTTGGGGATGAAACGATATCCATTGCCTCTTATTTCTTTCACTTTTTTTCTCGTGTCAACATAGAACAACAGGAGTGTTGTGTCAATTTTTGTGAATTTTCTGGGTTCCTTTGGACATTTTTATGCCTTAACTAAGTTTTCCAGGCATTTATGTGCATAATTCAAATTTGAACTACATGCACATGCTCCGGTGCATATAAATTGGTTGAAAAATCAAATCTGTGTCGTTGGGTGCATGCTTAGGTCCCATGCAAGAGATGGGAATGAATTTCAAACACCAGGGCATCATTGATTGCCGGCAAAATGTTGAGATGCCTGGTTTTTAAATTCTATTAAATCCAAAACTCGTCTGGAATTCATGAAACTTGGCATGCTATCATGGAGCGGCATCAAATTGCTATGGTAAAAAAATGTTCCATTTGGGGCAGGTTTCGGTATAAGCTTCTCACAGACCAGAGCTTCTCACAACGAGCGTGATAGTTTCGATAGGGAACGTCCCACCTTTGGGGATGAAATGATATCCATTGCGTCTTATTGCTTTCAATTTTTTTTCTCGTGTGAACATAGAACAACAGGAGTGTTGTGTCAATTTTGTGATTTTCGGGGTTTGTTTGGACATTTTCTGCATTAACTGAGTTTTCAATGCATTTATGTGCATAATTCAAATTTGAACTACATGCACATGCTCCAGTGCATATAAATTGGTTGAAAAATCAAATTTGTGTCCTTGGGTGCATGCTTAGGTCCCATGCAAGAGATGGGAATGAATTTCAAACACCAGGGCACCATTGATTGCCGGCAAAACGTTGAGATTCCTGGTTTTTAAATTCTAGTAAATCCAAAACTCGTCTGGAATTCATAAAACTTGGCATGCTATCATGGAGCAGCATCAAATTGCCATGGTAAAAAAATTGTTCCATTTGGGGCAGGTTTCGGTATAGGCTTCTCACAGACCAAAGCTTCTCACAACAAGCTTGATGGTTTCGATAGGGAACGTCCCACCTTTGGGGACCAAACGATATCCATTGCCTCTTATTGCTTTCAAAAAATTTCTCGTTTAAACATAGAACAACATGAGTGTTGTGTCAATTTTTGTGACTTTTCAGGGTTCGTTTGGACATTTTTATCCATTAACTGAGTTTTCAATGCATTTATGTGCATAATTCAAATTTGAACTACATGCACATGCTCTAGTGCATATAAATTTGTTGAAAAATCAAATCAGTGTCCTTGGGTGCATGCTTAGGCCCATGCAAGAGATGGAATGAATTTCAAACACCAGGGAACTGTTGATTGCCGGCAAAACGTTGAGATGCCTGGTTTTTAAATTCTACTAAATCCAAAACTTGTCTAAATTCCTGAAACTTGGCATGCTATCATGGAGCGGCATCAACATGCCGTGGTAAACAATTTTTCCCATTTGGGGCAGGTTTGGGTATAAGCTTCTCACAAACCGGAGCTTCTCACAACAAGCATGATGGTTTTGATAGAGAATGTCCCACCTTTCAGGACGAAACCATATCCATTGCCTCTTATTGCTTTCAATTTTTTTTCTCGTGTCAACATAGAACAACAGGAGTGTTGTGTCAATTTTTGTGATTTTTCGGAGTTCTTTTGGACAATTTTATGCATTAACTGAGTTTTCAATGCATTTATGTACATAATTCAAATTTGAACTACATGCACATGCTCCACTGCATATAAATTGGTTGAAAAATCAAATTTGTGTCCTTGGGTGCATGCTCAGGTCCCATGCAAGAAATGGGAATGAATTTCAAACACCAGGGCACCGTTGATTGCCGCGAAAATGTTGACATGCCTAGTTTTTCAATCCTTGTAAATCCAAAACTCGTCTGAAATTCATGATACTTGGCATGCTATGATGGAGCGGCATCAACATGCCGTGGTAAAATTTTTGTCCCATTTGGGGCAGGTTTGGGTATATGCTTCTCACAGACCAAAGCTTCTCACAACAAGCATTATTGTTTCGATAGGGAACGTCCCACCTTTGGGGACGAAACGATATCCGTTGCCTCTTATTGCTTTCAAAATTTTTCCTGTGTCAACATAGAACAACAGGAGTGTTTTGTCAATTTTTGTGATTTTTTGGGGTTCATTTGGACATTTTATGCATTAACTGAGTTTAAAATGCATTTATGTGCATAATTCAAATTTTAACTTCATGCACATGCTCCAGTGCATATAAATTGGTAGAAAAATCAAATCCTTGTCCTTGAGTGCATGCTTAGGTCCCATGTAAGAAATGGGAATGAATTTCAAACACCAGGGCACCATTCATTGCCGGCAAAACGTTGAGATACTTTGTTTTTAAATTCTAGTAAATCTAAAACTCGTTTGAAATTCATGAAGCTTGGCATGCTATCATGGAATGTCACCCGACATGCTATGGTATTTTTTGTTTCCATTTTGAGAGAAGGCGCACTTGAATAACAGCCAACAAAGGCATTTTGAAAAAAATAGCTGCCACTTTAATATCTCAAACGGTTGTATAATTCAAATCGTGTGCATTTTGTTAACCATTCATGTGACACCATGTGTCTCCGTTTTAATGGCTATAGGAGGTGTCGTGCGGACAGCTGCTTGACCTTGACTGAACGGGAGGCGTGCGAGCGGAGTCCGGTGCGCAGGCTGGCCGAGAGGCGTGCAAGCTGTGCTCTAATGCGTAGGCTCACCGGGAAGCATGTGAGCTGTACGCTGCACAGGCTCACTGGGAAGTGAGCCCTTTGAGTTCCATGGCCGCCCGCCTTCGTCTCCATTAATGGCGCCCGAGCCGCTATTTAATACGGGCAGCCTTAAAGTTTGGTGAAGTCGACGCCGAGCCAGAGGTGATAGAAAATAAGGAGGAATGGGGCCTCATGGACATGACCCAGAACAAGCTGGCCGCAACGGTTGCTGCCCCCGCTCCTGTCCCAGCTCCCATCCCCGCGCCCACGGCAACGACCATCCCCGTAGCTTTGATGGCTGGTGGCCGAGCACTATCACAGAGCTAGAAGCCGCGGGAGTCAGCAAGGTCTCCGAGGATCCACACGAGCTCGTGTACATGCCAGCACCAGCGCCCGTGCCCGTGTGTGCCCCTCCAACCACTGTGGCGCCGAACCCGTGCGTTTGGCTGCACCCGCCGCGCCCGTGCTCCTACTTGTGCGCGCCCCTCCACCCACCATGGCGCCGGTCCCCGTGTGTTTGGCTACACCCGCCGTGCCCGTGCCCGTGCTTGTATGTGCGCCCCCCTCAGCGGCATGGGACGCCGCCGTCGACCGCTACCTCTCAGCGGCGCTAGGTGCCGTCCTCCCGCGCCCAGCCCGTCGATCGCGCGATGACATGATGTTTGATTTACAAGTGAAGAACATTTTGTGCTACCTTGAAGACTTCAACAACGGTGTTCTGGAGGATGACAACGACAACGACGGCGTGGCACGCCGCCTCTGCCGCTGCCGGAAATAGTTCTTTTGGGGGTTTAATACTGTATCTCGAATTCTCGATCATATGAATATAAATTTGCAGTGTGACTGAATGAAAGATATGGTTTGAACAAACTTGCGTCTTTCTCTCTTAATGTACATACTTATCAAACGATTTTCTTTTGAAAACAACGTCAATGGTTTTTAAATAGAAAACACTCATCGCAAACGTTTTAGTTAGAACACTCGTACGCAAACTGACAGCTTCCCCAGGAAGCCAAGGGAAAATGTGTCGTGCAGGAATTGTGCATCCCTTCAACGCAAACGGTTGTTTTGCATGACCCGTGTGCAACCACGTAGAAACAATTGGGTAATATTTGCATCTGTCATTTTGGGTATGTTTCCATTTGTCAAACTGGAAAGATTAACATTTGTTTACCAAGTAACATTGCCATTTGTCAACCTTGTAACACTACCATTTGTCAAAATATGCCGCTAAAAATCACTAGCACTATCTGATTTTTGCAACTAAAATCACTAGCACTGTTCATATGGACACTGCTAGCAGGCGTGAGTTGATGGACACATATGCAAATGTACCATTGATTACATACAACAAGTCATCAAACCACAACGACAACGAGGATACACGTTGGATTATAGATCATTTCCAACAAAACATTCTAGTAAAGTAAAGTTTTTCTCACACAACAAATAAAAAACCAAAGAAATGAACTTCAGCTCAACCACTCGTCGGCATTGGAAACGCTTGCTTTGAACTAGAAGTGATTCTCTGGGAAGGGCCAACTACTGTCAATCACGAGACCAACGCAGGACTGATCATCCAAGCTAAAGCGGCCTATGTCAAGACCCATATTGTGATGGTAGGGAAGCATAGCAATGTTCGAGGTATATATATATAGTTGCTTCTCATAAATGGTAGTAACGTTGTGTCAATAGCAGCTGGATCGCCTTCTACCATCATCGGATAGTTTTGTCCAAGGAAGAGCGATTTTCCTCCAAGACTTTCAATACTGAACCAGGGAGAAGGTGTTGGCGCTAGTACACTAGTATCCATACCGGATACACTGCAATGGATGTTGGAATAGGTCCGGAAAGTGCGACGATGCGAGGCAACACCTGCTTGATTAGTAACATCAGAAGTACCCTGTATACAGACAAGAAGAGGTGATCCATCAGAATAAGTTGCCAGGCGCCACTGAGTATATGGGTCCTGCTCGTCCTCATGCTCATGATCATCAGCATCGTTATCTCCCCCTTGGTTATAAAAAATTTCAAGTATAGGTGGTAGAATGTTCACAGGACCTTGGAAACACAAGAAGGTTAATTAATTAGTAAAGGGAAACTAGCTAACCCGCATGCATGTGGATGGAACAATTATAATTATGGTGGAAGAAAAACGTACCGAAAGCATGATGATTCCATGCAAAAATAGTGCCACGAGTGGTGGCAGCAAACACAAGACCGTCATATTGAATTGCATCACAGTACTCATCCGTATATAGAAATAGATTTTTGAGCAATATCCATCGAGGCATGGAAGTAAGGAAGGCCACAAGCTTGTCGAAGATAGCAACAACTTCATAGTTCGTGTAATCCCAAGGGCGGTTGGGAACTCGACAAATTGCTATCTTCTGTAGACGACAGTTACCATGATTGTATTTGAACTCACGTAGATCATCTGTGTGCTCAACCTATGGGCAGTCTGAGGTTTTCGTAAGTGGAACCCGGTGACAAGTTTACACATTTACAAGTTCCCACTCGTAGTTGTACCCAATATAAACAACCCAATCTTTGTTTGCGCCAGCCCAAGCCTTGCCCTCAAGCGATGGCATCTTAACATCACACTTATCATTATCAAGCGGCATCAACTGGCACAAGGCGAGGCTTCGCTCGTCCCTGCGCTAGTCAGGAGGGTCACGGCGAAGAAAATAGGGGAGATCAAACCACTCCTGGACCCTTTGGTTGCTTGTAATGATGTTATTAGTCGAGTCGAGAATGGTCTTGAACGAACCTGCCATGCTAGACGAGGTGATGACATCGCACCGGTCAATGAGTTCCTCCACCACGTCATCTTTCAGATCGGGGCAGTAATAATGGGGTCGTTTCCGGCCTATTCCCTCCATGGAGAAGATGATCGAACAATGGCAGAAGGAAGGGTGAAGGAAAATGGAGGGAGGAAGAGCGTGCTACAACTGTTCCAAATCAAGAGGGAAAGGGGAAGAGGTGGTGGACGGTTGCCACGGTACAAGAAGAAGCTAGTGGGGAGCCAACGGTTGCCACAGAGGTCACACACTGACGACAAGGCCGAGTGTACCACATGCCGTATATCGCACACACCTTGATTTGGCTGACCGTTTCTTTTGTGTTGCGTAATTACAAACAGTTCATTCGAGTGAAACGTATGCTATACATCACACACACCTTAATCTGGCTGACCATTTCTGTTCTCTTGTCTCAACGCAAATAGTTCATCCGAGTGAACCGCATGCTGTATATCGCACACACCTTGATCTGGCTGGCCCTTTCTTTTGTGTTGCCTAATCACAAACAATTCATCCGAGTGAACAGTATGCTGTATATCACACACACCTCCATCTGGCTACCTGTTTCTTTTGTTCCTCCTCATCGCAAACAGTTAATTGAACTGAACCGTATGCCGTGCATCACACACGTAGCTAAAATCCGAACCGTGTTTGATGCATCCGTCATCGCAAACATTTTGCACCACTGTTTTGACGTTTTCTACACCACCGTTTGCGATTATTGCATTGCACACAGTTTCGTCGAAGGGTCTCTGATCATAGTGTCGCGTTAGCAGCAACATCCAGTAATGTCAATGTAGCGTGCAAGGTCGCTGATGCATGTGCGGGCCTCCACCTCCGCCTCCCTCCTTCGGGTGGCGATGGCGGAGCGGGTGATGATCCCTGTGGTCGATGGTGGGTCGGCGGCCACGGCGGCCGACGATGGGGTGGCGGCCACGAGGGCCACCTCCCGCCTTCGGGCCGCGGTGGCAGAGCGGGTGATGGCCGGTAGTGGGGTTGCGGCCACGACGGCCACCTCCGCCTTTGGGCCGCGGTGACGGAGCAGGCGATGGACCTGGCTTTCGATGGTGGTGTGGCGGCAACGGTGGGCATCAACTACTGATGGGCAGTGGTGGCAGAGCGTGTGGTGGGTGTTCCGCGCACACCCAATAGGGATGCCACACACACTACACTATGCCGGGGACTAAGCCGTCGCCGCGGTGTAGCCTCCTAGCTAGAGCTGTCATTTGATGATGTCAGAGTGGCTGAGCGACGTCGACAGACCGGTGCCATTAGTGATTGTGGGAGAAGCAAACGAGATAAGCTACAGGGAGGGAGGGGAAAATGCAACGCAGGACTCGCCGACCGTGAGGGTTTATATAGAAGGCCGGTGAAGCATTGGGATTTTGGGGGATTTCACCGAGTCGGGTGGGAAGCTTGCGTGGGAACCCGCGAGGTTGCACGGGAATGGGCTCACTGAGGATTCATTGGCGCCACTTCAAGCCACCATTTGGCAAAAGAACCACCCCCCCCCCCCGCGCTACACAAGCTTGTGTTGTACGCTGTCTGTGGCAGCGGGGTGACAAGAGGTGCAAGAGGAGAGCGAAAGGACACATACACATATGGTTAATACAAAATGAACATTTGCGATTTAATTACCTACTATACCCCCATCCTGGTTTATAAGTAGGATTTAACTAATAAAATATGAATGCGTGTCGCCAAAGATTATATCGTTGGATTCATATTTGAACATAGTTTCTAGTTATTCAATTTTTGTAACATGCATTAACACTTTTTTGGTTAAATTTAAGGTTTTATACCAGTAAGCGCATGCCCGCAAGACACACGGCTTATTCCATCACAAACAGCTCGTATGGATCAACTGTATGCCACGTATCGCACAAGCAACTCTAATCTGATTCGTGCTTCTTGTCTCCCTCATCGCTCACACAGTTCGTCTTATTTGCCACGTATCACTGTGCTGGCCTTTGCTCACGTCCCTCGGCAAGCTCTACTCGCTGTTAGGCGCCGCAGTGCGCTGTGCTCGCCGTTAGGTGCCACAGCGCGCTCTGCTCGCGTCCATTGGCGCGCCCTGCTCGCGTCCGTCAGCGCGCTTGCCTTGTGGATAGTTTTTCATTGCGTGTTCAACTTCTATATGCATATATGGTTGCTCGCCATTGAGGTGACCGCGGAGCGCTCTGTTCGCGTCCCTCCACACGCGCTCTGCCAACGGTTGGGTGTGCGCACGATCATGTCGGGGGCCCCATATGCATGCGATTGCGCCGCGTGGGTTGCCATGTGATGCAGTTACGTGCAGGATGATGGAGTTACGCGCTTCAAATTAGAAATGACATCAGGGCCTGCCGATATTCCTAGGCGTCCCACCTCTCCTTTAATTCCTGCAGCCATTATAACCTTAGTCTCTTCAACCTTTCCATCGCGCCCCACAACACAACAAGCACTCCCACGACGACACATAGAGAGGGGATGTCTAGCGGTGCTCCAATGGAGTTCGGCGAGCATATAGTAGAGACCCATGTGAGGTAGAGGGATCACTCGGTGGTGTACACCATCGACCCGGCCATGGTGGACGACTACATCAACAGCGTTGAGCAGTTGCTTGCCCGAGACAAGTACAAGGTGGTCGGCATCGACCTCCATTACACCGCCAGTCATCCCGGCATAGATCGGAAGGTTGACGTCGCCCAGTTGTCCGTGCACCATCATTTCCTCATCTACCACTACTGAAGGAAATATCCCTAGAGGCAATAATAAAGATATTATTTATTTCCTTATTTCATGATAAATGTTTATTATTCATGCTAGAATTGTATTAACCGGAAACTTGATACATGTGTGAATGGATAGAAAAACAGAGTGTCACTAGTATGCCTCTACTTGACTAGCTCGTTGGATCAAAGATGGTTAAGTTTCCTAGCCATAGACATGAGTTGTCATTTGATTAATGGGATCACATCATTAGGAGAATGATGTGATTGACCTGACCCATTCCGTTAGCTTAGCACTTGATCGTTTAGTATGTTGCTATTGCTTTCTTCATGACTTATACATGTTCCTATGACTATGAGGTTATGCAACTCACGTTTACCGGAGGAACACTTTGTGTGTTTTTTTGACCTTCGAACACTTTGTGTGTTACCAAATGTCACAACGTAACTGGGTGATTATAAAGGTGCTCCACAGGTGTCTCCTAAGGTACTTGTTGAGTTGGCGTATTTCGTGATTAGGATTTGTCACTCCAATTGTCGGAGAGGTATCTCTGGGCCCTCTCGGTAATGCACATCACTATAAGCCATGCAAGCATTGTAACTAATGAGTTAGTTGCGGGATGATGTATTCCGAAATGAGTAAAGAGACTTGCCAGTAACAAGATTGAACTAGGTATTGAGATACCGATGATTGAATCTCGGGCAAGTAACATACCGATGACAAAGGGAACAACGTATGTTGTTATGCGGTTTGACTGATAAAGATCTTCGTAGAATATGTTGGAGCCAATATGAGCATCCAGGTTCCGCTATTGGTTATTGGCCGGAGACGTGTCTCGGTCATGTCTACATAGTTCTCGAACCCGTAGGGTCCGCATGCTTAAAGTTTCGGTGACGGTTATATTACGAGTTTATGTGTTTTGATGTATCGAAGGTAGCTCGGAGACCCAGATGTGATCACGGACATGACGAGGATTCTCGAAATGGTTGTGACATGAAGATTGATATATTGGACGACTATATTCGGACACCAGAATGGTTCCGGAGGTTATCGGATATATACCAGAGTACCGGGGGGTTACCGGAACCCTCCCGGGGGTTATTGGGCCTCATGGGCCCAAAGCGGTGGAAGAGGAGAGGCAATTAGAGACTCTGACAGTACTTTGCCTATAAGATGGAGGAGAATAGCTCAACCAGTGAGCATGTGCTCAGATTATCTGAGTACTACAACTGCTTGAATCAAGTGGGAGTTAATCTTCCAGATAAGATAGTAATTGAAAAAATTCTCTAGTCACTATCACCAAGTTAATAGAACTTCGTGATGAACTATAATATGCAAGGGATGACGAAAGTAATTCCCGAGCTCTTCATGATGCTGAAATCGACGAAGGTAGAAATCAAGAAAGAGCATCAAGTGTTGATGGTTGACAAGACCACCAGTTTCAAGAAAAGGGCAAAGGGAAGAAGGGGAACTTCAAGAAGAACGGCAAACAAGTTGCTGCTCAAGTGAAGAAGCCCAAGTCTGGACCTAAGCCTGAGACTAAGTTCTTCTACTGCAAAGGGACCAGTCACTCAAAGCGGAACTGCCCCAAGTATTTGGCGGATAAGAAGGATAGAAAAGTGAACAAAGGTATATTTGATATACATGTTATAGATGAGTACTTTACTAGTGTTTATAGTAACCCCGCGGTATTTGATACTAGTTCAGTTGCTAAGAGTAGTAACTCAAAACGGGAGTTGCAGAATGGACAGAAACTAGTTAAGGGTGAAGTGACGATGAGTGTTTGAAGCAGTTCCAAGATTGATATGATCATCATCGCACACTCCCTATACTTTCGGGATTAGTGTTGATCCTAAATAAATGTTACTTGGTGTTTGCATTGAGCATGAATATGATTTGATCATGTTTATTGCAATACGGTTATTCATTTAAGTTAGAGAACAATTGTTATTCTATTTACATGAATAAAACCTTCTATGGTCATACACACCAACAAAAATGGTTTGTTGGATCTCGATCGTAGTAATACACGTATTCATAATATTGAAGCCAAAAGATGCAAAGTTAATAATGATAGTGCAACTTATTTGTGGCACTGCCGTTTAGGTCATATTGGTGGAAAGCGCATGAAGAAACTCCATGCTGATGGGATTTTAGAATCACTTGATGCTTGCGAACCATGCCTTATGGCCAAGATGACTAAAACTCCGTTCTCCGGAACAATAGAGCAAGCAACTGACTTTTTGGAAATAATACATACTGAAGTATGCGATCCGATGAGTGTTGAGGCTCGCGACGAGTATCATTATTTTTGACCTTCACAGATGAATTAAGCAGATATGGGTATATCTACTTGTTGAAACATAAGTCTGAAACATTTGAAAAGTTCATATAATTTCAGAGTGAAGTGGAAAATCATCGTAACAAGAAAATAAAGTTTCTATGATCCGATCATGGAGAAGAATATTTGAGTTACGAGTTTGGTCTTCATTTGAAACAATGAGGAATAGTTTTGCAACTCACGCCACCTAGAACACCACAGCATAATGGTGTGTCCGAACATCATAACCATACTTTTTTAGATATGGTGCAATCTATGATGTCTCTTACCGATTTACCACTATCGTTTCGGGGTTATGTATTAGAGATAGCTGCATTTACGTTAAATAGGGAACCATCTAAATCTGTTGAGACGACACTATAAGAACTATGGTTTGGCAAGAAACCAAAGTTGTCGTTTCTTAAAGTTTGGAGTTGCAATGCTTATGTGAAAAGGTTTGAATCTGATAAGCTCGAACCCAAATCGGAGAAATGTGTCTTCATAGGATACCCAAAGGAGACTGTTGGGTACACCTTCTAATCACAAATCCAAAGGCAAAATATTCGTTGCTAAGAATGGATTCTTTCTAGAGAAGGAGTTTCTCTCGAAAGAAGTGAGTGGGAGGAAAGTAGAACTTGAAGAGGTATCTGTACTTGCTCCCTTGTTGGAAAGTAGTTCATCACAGAAATATGTTCCTGTGACTCCTACACCAATTAGTGAGGAAGCTAATGATGATGATCATGTAACTTCAGATCAAGTTACTACCGAACCTCGTAGGTCAACTAGAGTAAGATCCGCACCAGAATGGTACGGTAACCCTGTTCTGGAGGTCATGTTACTTGACCATGACGAACCTACGAACTATGAAGAAGCAATGATGAGCCCAGATTCCGCGAAATGGTTTGAGGCCATGAAATCTGAGATGAGATCCATGTATGAGAACAAAGTGTGGACTTTGGTTGACTTGCCCGATGATCGGCAAGCCATAGAAAATAAATGGATCTTCAAGAGGAAGACGGACACCGATAGTAGTGTTACTATCTACAAAGCTAGACTTGTTGGAAAAAGGTTTTGACAAAGTTCAAGGTGTTGACTACGATGAGATTTTCTCACTCGTATCGATGCTTAAAGTCTGTCCGAATCATGTTAGCAATTGCCGCATTTTATGAAATCCGGAAAATGGATAACAAAACTACAATCCTTAATGGATTTATTAAAAAAGTGTTGTATATGATGCAACCAGAAGGTTGTGTCAATCCTAAAGGTGCTAACAAAATGTGCAAGCTCAAGCGATCCATCTATGGACTGGTGCAAGCATCTCGGAGTTGGAATATACGCTTTGATGAGTTGATTAAAGCATATAGTTTTATACAGACTTGCGGTGAAGCCTGTATTTACAAGAAAGTGAGTGGGAGCACTACAACCTTTCTGATAAGTATATGTAAATGACATATTATTGATCAGAAATAATGTAGAATTTTCTGGAAAGCATAAAGGAGTATTTAAAAGGAGTTCTTCAAAGAAAGACATCAGTGAAGCTGCTTACATGTTGAGCATCAAGATCTATAGAGATAGATCAAGATGCTTGATGAAGATTTTCAATGAGTATGTACCTTGACAAGATTTTGAATTAGTTCAAAATGGAGTAGTCAAAGAAAGAGTTCTTGCCTGTTTTGCAAGGTGTGAAGTTGAGTAAGACTCAAAGCCCGACCACGGCAAAAGATATAAAGAGAATGAAAGTCATTCCCTGTGCCACAGTCATAGGTTCTATAAAGTATGCCATGTTGTGTACTAGATCTATTGTATACCCTACACTGGGTTTGGCAAGGGAGTACAATAGTGATCTAGGAGTAGATCACTGGATAATGGTCAAACTTATCCTTAGTGGAACAGGGATATGTTTCTCGATTATGGAGGTGACAAAAAGTTCGTTGTAAAGGGTTACGTCGATGCAAGTTCTGACACTGATCTAGATGACTCTAAGTCTCAATCTAGATACATATTGAAAGTGGGAGCAATTAGCTAAAGTAGCTCCGTGCAGAGCATTGTAGACATAGAAATTTGCAAAATACATAACGGATCTGAATGTGATAGACCCGTTGACTAAGATTCTCTCACAAGCAAAACATGATCACACCTTAGTACTCTTTGGGTGTTAATCACATAGCGATGTGAACTAGATTACTGAATCTAGTAAACCCTTTGGGTGTTGGTCACATGGCGATGTGAACTATGGGTGTTAATCACATGATGATGTGAACTATCGATGTTAATCACATGGTGATGTGATATAGATTATTGACTCTAGTGCAAGTGGGAGACTGAAGGTAATATGCCCTAGAGGCAATAATAAAGTTATTATTTATTTCCTTATTTCATGATAAATGTTTATTATTCATGCTAGAATTGTATTAACCGAAAACTTGATACATGTGTGAATGCATAGACAAACAGAGTGTCACTAGTATGCCTCTACTTGACTAGCTTGTTGAATCAAAGATGGTTAAGTTTCCTAGCCATAGACATGAGTTGTCATTTGATTAACGGGATCACATCATTAGGAGAATGATGTGATTGACTTGACCCATTGCGTTAGCTTAGCACATGATCATTTAGTATGCTGCAATTGCTTTCTTCATGACTTATACATGTTCCTATGACTATGAGATTATGTAACTCCTATTTACCGTAGGAACACTTTGTGTGATACCAAACATCACAACGTAACTAGGTGATTATAAAGGTGCTCTACAGGCGTCTCCGAAGGTACTTGTTGAGTTGGCGTATTTCGAGATTAGGATTTGTCACTCTGATTGTCGGAGAGGTATCTCTGGGCCATCTCGGTAATGCACATCACTATAGGCCTTGCAAGCATTGTAACTAATAAGTTAGTTGCGGGATGATGTATTATGGAACGAGTAAAGAGACTTGCCATTAGCGATATTGAACTAGGTATTGAGATACCGACGATCGAATCTCGGGCAAGTAACATACCGATGACAAAGGGAACAATGTATGTTGTTATGCAGTTTGACCGATAAAGATCTTTGTAGAATATGTGGGAGCCAATATGAGCATCCAGGTTCCGCTATTGGTTATTGGCCGGAGATGTGTCTCGGTCATGTCTACATAGTTCTCGAACCCGTAGGGTCCGCACGCTTAAATTTTCAGTGACGGTTATATTATGAGTTTATGTGTTTTGATGTACCGAAGGTAGTTCGGAGTCCCGGATGTGACCATGGACATGACGAGGAGTCTCGAAATGGCCGAGACATGAAGATTGATATATTGGACGACTATATTCGGACACCGGAATGGTTCCGGGGGTTATCGGATATATACCGGAGTACCGGGGGGTTACCGGAACCCTCTCGGGGTTATTGGGCCTCATGGGCCCAAAGTGGTGGAAGAGGAGAGCCAGCAGGAGGTGGCGCGCGACCCCCCTTTCCCCAATCCGAATTGGGAAAGGGAAGGGGGCGCGCCCCCCCTTCTCCTTCCTTCTCTCCACCTCCTCCTTCCCCCTTCTCCTAGTTGGAATAGGAAAGGGGGGCAAAACCTAATTGGATTAGGATTGCCCCCCCTTGGGCGCCCCTCCTCCTCTTGGCCGGCCCCCTCCTCCTCCCCCCTTTATATACGGAGGAGGGGGGCACCCCATAGACACAATAATTGATCTCATAGATCTTTTAGCCGTGTGCGGTGCCCCCCTCCACCATAATCCACCTCGGTCATATCGTAGCGGTGCTTAGGAGAAACGCTGCATCGGTAGAACATCATAATCATCACCACGCCGTCGTACTGACGGAACTCTCCCTCAAAGCTCGGCTGGATCAGAGTTCGAGGGACATCATCGAGTTGAACGTGTGCAGAACTCGGAGGTGCCATGCGTTTGGTGCTTGATCGGCCGGATCGTGAAGATGTACGAATACATCAACCGTGTTGTGCTAATGCTTCTGCTTTCTGTCTACAAGGGTACGTGGACACACTCTCCCCTCTCGTTGCTATGAATCACCATGATCTTGCGTGTCTGTAGGATATTTTTTAAATTACTACGTTCCCCAATAACAACTGCATGGCGACAGAGCTTTGCGACCATTTCAACAGGTTTGTCAACAACACCGACTACAAGTTCGCCATGGTCGAATCCATCGACGATGTAAAAGCGCTCAGTGTTACGGGCCTGGCCTGCAAGAACCTTGTCAAAATCTGTGACCACTACAGGGTCTGGGGCAGCACGACGGACTCCCTGGTCGAGCTCGCCTCGGCCATCATCGACCCCTACTACAAAAAGATGAAGTAGGATGCCCAAAGAACAAGTCCCCTATCCTGGCATAGGGCCTGGATGCGGCAACTGGATGAACCTCACCTTAGGTTCGCGGCCAAGAGAGTGTACACATGCTACGAGATGCACAGGTGGATCGTTGACATGAGGAAGTGCCTCGTTACCCAAATAGACGAGCCCGGATCGAGCCACAAGCAGAGCAAGCGTCACAAGAAGTAGATGATGATCAGATGATCATTTATGCTAGGTAATCATGCATGTAATATATAGTTTACTTTATTGGTGTGTGGAAATGTTATGTGTGTAGTAGCCACCAATGTAATTATGCATGTAATAGTTTACTTTGGTGTGTGCAAAAGCCATGGTTGTAGTAGCCACCTATGTAAGTGGATGTTTAATTTGGTTATGCAACCATGTCCTTATAAGTGTGTGTGTGTGTGTGTGTGTGTGTGTGTATTTATGTTGTTGTTCCGTATGCAATCCCATCGCACAACACACATGTCTTATTAGCAGCAACCGTTCGTGTTATTATCGGTCTTCACACACATTTCTGATTACAGACCTATTTGCGGCGTATCACACACATTTATGTTCTCTTGTCTCAACACAAACAGTTCATCTGAGTGAAACGCATGCCATATATCGCACACACCTTGATCTGGCTAACCGTTTCTTTTGTGTTGCCTAATAAGAAATAGTTCATCCGAGTGAACCATATGCTGTATATCGCACACACCTTCATCTGGCTGCCCGTTTCTTTTGTTCCGCCACATCACAAATAGTTAATTGAACTATACCGTATGCCCTGCACTACACACGCAACTAAAATCTGAACCGTGTTTGATGCATCCTCCATCGCAAACGTTTTGCACCTTTTTTGATGGTTCTTTTACACCACCGTTTGCGATTATTGCATCGCACACAGTTTCGTCGAAGGGTCTCTGATCGTAGTGTCGCTTTAGCACCATCCTGTAGTAGTGTTACCTTTTAGCTTGTGGATTTGTGGTGGAAGATCATCTTGATCTTGTGTCCAGTCGAAGAAAGTAGGACCATACTTCTCTTGTTGAGGAACAAACTTCATCTTGGGGTATTGATCTTCTTCCCACTCAGCTCCATTGGCATTTAACTTCTGTTCAAAACCAAGACCTTGGTTCTTCCAGTGTCTTGCTTGCTTTCGTATAATTTCCTCAAATTGCTTATTCCTAGCAAGGCTCTTGTAGAAACACTTTTCTATAATTCCTTTCAATAAATTGTTTTCATGCTCAAGTGTAACTTGGCTAAGAGAATCATTAGTGGAATCAATAGAACTACAAGAAGCAACAACATTGTATTTAGCATTGTTATTGTTACTACTAGACGTGGAACCTTTTTTTACTGTTGTTACTAGTTTGCATAGAATTAACTTTTGGCATAAAGTAGACAAGAGAAGACGTTTGGCAATTTAAGAAGAACTCTTCTTTCGAAGATCATCATTGATTCCTTTTAGTAGCTCATGCTCTTTCTCTAAATTTAGCTTCTCGAATTGTAGCTTCTCATGAGTTCTTAGGAGCTTTGTATGATATTCTTGAGTTGTTTCATGAGCTAAATTAAGAGTGTTTAGTTCTTTTGTTAAATGCTCAATCTCCTTCTTAACATTGTCATTCCTTTCATGTTCACTATCATGATTACTATCAAGTTTATTATAGCTCACATCACAAGTTTTATCAACAAGAAAATCATCATGAAACCTTGGGGCCTTGGTACATGACGCATCTTCCAATTCCTTCATTTGGTGAATCAAATATGTCATAGGAATTGGAGGATACGAGAGCATGTCTGGCAAGACCTTCATCTTTACTATAGTTGGAGTTAGAGTGATAACTTCTCTCGGAGTGGTTGCCGGAGTCGCAGCCGGATACCCATTAACCAATATGAGCTTGATGTCTTCTTCTAGTGTAGATCTTTGTTGACTTGTCTTTCCTTTCCGAATCCTTTTTTCTCCGAGAAGGTCTTCGTTGATAACGATCATCTCTACTCCTTCTCTCTCTATGAGTTGATTCATCTCTTCTACTCTTCCTTCTAGGTGATTCGTCTCTTTTCTTGTGAGGTGCCATACACACATTGGAGTAGTGTCAGTATCTTCCACAATTGTAGCAATTACAGTCACGACTTGATGATCTTTCCTCATCGTGTCTTGAGTTGGAGCTTATCTCTTTGCTTTTATTCTTGTAAAACTTGTTAAAGTTCTTCACCATTAGGCTTATCTCTTCATTGGATACCAGCGTGTCACTTGATGTTGTGGAAGCATCGCTTGAGGCTTTGTATGCACCCCTTGACTTGTTGTGGAGCTCCTCCTTGTCCTTAAGTGACATACCGTGAGAAACAATCCTTCCAATGACTTCCACGGGCTTGAGATTTTTGTAGTTGGTCATAATTTTAATAAGTGTGCACATGATATCATATTTTCCATCCAAGGCTCTAAGGATCTTCTTGATGATGAACTTGTCAGTCATCTCTTCACTTCCTAAGCCATCAATCTCATTTTTTATGAGAGCAAGCCTAGAGTACATTTCAGCAACTCCTTCACCATCCTTCATCTTGAACTTGTCAATTTGACTTTGAAGCACATCCAACTTGGATTCCCTGACGAACTCGGTACCTTCGTGCATATCAACCAAAGTAGCCCAAATTTCCTTTGCATTCTCGAGGCGACTAATCTTGTTGAACTCCTCTGGGCGCAAACTATTGAAGAGAATGTCGCATGCTTGAGCATCATATTTCAACATCTTCAATTCTTGAGCGGTTACTTCACGATCTGGTTCCTTACCATCCTTAAAGAATTCACCTTGCAAGCCTACATGAACAATAGCCCAAATGGTGTGGTTATGACTAGGAATATGCATTTTCATCTTATACTTCCAACTAGCAAAGTTTGTACCATCAAAATATGGACCTCTAAAGTGATAATTGCCCTCACTAGATGTTATACTCTTCTAGGTTGTGAAACCAATGCAATGGAGACCAATTCTCTGATATGGATCGAAAGTATGTCTAGAGGGAGGGAGTGATTAGACTACTTGACCAAATAAAAACTTATCATTTTCCCAATTTTAGTTGTAGGCATGTTTTAGCAATTCTACCAAGTCAAGTAACACCCTACACATGCAAGTCTAAGAGTTAAGAAACAGAAAGTGAAGACTCGACATATGCACGTAAGGGAGGGATCGGAGAAACCATACACTGATGCAACCCATGGGTATCGGCTGCGCAAGTCTACGGAGGGCTCCACCCACGAAGGGTCCATGAATAAGCAAGCTTGTCTAATCCACCATGGCTTATGTCCATGAAGGACTAGCCTCACTTGGGCTAGATCTTCATGAAGTAGGCGATCTCCTTTCACTTACAAACTCCTTGGCTCAAGTCCACAAGCTCTTGGAGGCTCCCAAGTGACACCTAACCAATCTAGGAGACACCACTCTCCAAAAGGTAGTAGATAATACTGTTGATGATGAACTCCTTGATCTTGTGCTTCAAATGATAGTCTCCTCAACACTCAATCACACTCACAGATTTGGCTTGGGCAGGAGAAGTATTAGAGTGGAAATCAACTTGAGGAGGCTAGAAATCAAGGTTCAAATGGTTGGATTGGAATCTCTTGATCTCAACACATGAGTAGGTGGTTCTCGCTCAGAAAATGAATAGTGAAACTATAGATTCATTCTGATGGCTCCCTTTTAGAGTAGGTGGGGGTGAAGGGATATATATAGCCTTTACCCAAAATCCAACCATTACACACTTTTGACTCAACTCAGTGACATGGGAGCAAAAACTTACTGAGACCAACCTGCGTAAAAGATATGGACGTTGGGATTTTCGGTGGGACTGAAGTGGAAATCTCGGACAGACTAAAATCCGATAACCAAGGCAGGACTTCATTTTGGTAGTTCTAGTCAGTTCAACTCGGTGATTCCAAAGTGAACGAATTGGCTTACACAAACATGGTCACAACAACTCGGTGATACCGATCGCAATCTCGGTGAGACCAAAATCCTAGGGTTTGGCTCTGGCAGTGTATAGGATCAACTTGTTGCGTCCAGAGTAGATGTTTTTGGTGGGACCAAGTTGGCTATTTAGGGTTTGGACATATATGAAGTGGATAAATGTTTGAGGGTTTTGGAGCAACATCATCAAGCACTTGACCAATTGAGTCATGATCAAAACCTGACCCCCTTTTAATAGTATTAGCTTTCATATGGACTCAATGTGATCTTGCACTTAACCAAAAATGTAGAGTTTCGAACCTGTGCCAATTCCATGTCCTTAGAGTTTTGAGGGGTCCACATTCATGTCCTTGCCAATCATTGATCTGTTCTGAAATCTATTTTCAATAAGCATTAGATCAATGATATATATGTTGTTATGAATTACCAAAACCACCCGGGAGTAGTTGCACTTTCACATAGGGTCAAGCATGGTGTACTTAGTGCTGATGTTCGAAGCAAGGGGGGCCTCCTAAAACAATTTCTAGTTCAAGTTAAAAGAACTGATGGCAACATGAGCAAGAAATATGATACAAATTGAATAAAACATCTAGTCTGCAAATATATATATATATATGCATGACATGCATTCATCAAAAACTATTCATGAACATTCGTTATTCTAAATATAACAATATCAAATGTGCATATGTGCATATCAATCTAAACACATTCATCTTTCTAAATATAAACATCCACACATGTATGCATTTGCATTCATTGCAAATGTAACAATACCGCAACATTCATTCATCATAAACAACATTAATTCATTCATCATTCAACAACATTGAAATATGCATATGAATCATTTATCAACATTGGAATATCCATCATATTCAAATGTTCTAAATAAAGATATAATCGACATTAGCATAAGCATCATATTTAACCAACATCAATCATATTGAACCACCATCAATCTTATTTTATCAAACATCAATCATTAATTCTAAAAAAGCAATAATATGAACCAAAGTTCATCTTCAAACTAGATAGAATCAACAAAACTAGTTACTAAAATATGAACTAGTATTTGTCTTCAACGCATTCATCATATCGAGTTATTCTAAATAAACATAGAATCAACAAAAATTAAAACTACTATATGAACTAGAGTTCATCTTGTGCCAAAAAATGCATCAAAACCATAACTTTTTGACTAAAACTAATTGGAGGGATCAAATGAGTTTACTTCTCTCGTTGTGGAGCCATCCCAATCCGCAAGAATGGTGGAGAAAGGGAAGAGATCGAAGGGGAGGGGAGTGAAGGAGAGGAGGCAGCCGCTTCCTCTATGTTCTTTGGGCGGTAGGGGAGCAAGATGGGGGCTCACTTGGTTGGTGGGCCCCGCCAGCCTGCCTCCACCCTCCCCCGCGGCTTACAAGTGTTCAAACCCTACCGACTGGGCCTCAGAGGTAGGGTTGACGGTGTATGAGATATGTCGTTTACCTATCTGGCATGGATAAGTTGCCTACCGCCAGGGGCCTCGACGGTAGGTAATTATACCCTATTGCCATCGACCCGGGCGGTAGGAAAATGTTACGGTACCAATCGATCTATCACTCAATCTCACATACAATCTCAACTTCGATTACAATCAGCCACAACTATTATTCCGATAGGGGAAGAAATGGGGGAGGTACAGAGAGCCGCCGTTCGTCCTGCTCCAAGCCAGGATGCCTTCACTCATCTTGCCTGTGGAGATAAGTTGGTGGAGCTGTTGAGCCAACTCTAGCTAGTCCACTCGGGCCCAATGAACCTCATGTTGGGCTGCGAGATGCGTGCCGGCCTGGTGAAGGTGCACCTTGGTCCGTAGCCTTGTTACTTGCCAGGTCTTGTCACCATGGCAGGCTTGCTGCCTGTGGCTGCCACGGCATCATTCCCTTCGTTAGTTTGTGCGTTGACATCCACTACAAAAAAACACTTCCATGATGATACATGTTTGTCACAATAGGTCACATTTTCTGTCATGCATGTACATCCATGATGATTTCATGACATAATCAAGATAGTCATACATGTGCTATCGTAGAAGTGTTCCATGACATTACCAAAATTATCATCAAGGAAGTGTCCACTTCCATGACGATAAATCGCGCGTCACAGAAGTGCTTTCGTCAAGGGTGATTGACATGTGGCATCCACCATAAAGAGTCACCGTTAAGCTATTGAGTTCCATTTTGGATCCGATAATGCGTTAACAGCCTAGACCAATGGGGATTTTCCACGAGTAAAATTCTCAATGGCCAGAGTAACCACGTGTCGGCACACCGTTGGGATAGATGTCATCCACTCATTGGACCAAAGGTGCCTATGATTCTTCAACACGTGGCACGACCCAATAGAGGCCCATTCCAATGAAAAGGCCGGCCTATTTGACTTGGTCAAAAGGTAGTAGGCTGGCCCATGAAAAGCCTGTTAATGGCCTGTTTTCATATAGCCCATTTACAACCCGCTAACT
Source organism: Triticum urartu (assembly GCF_003073215.2). Taxonomy (NCBI): domain Eukaryota; kingdom Viridiplantae; phylum Streptophyta; class Magnoliopsida; order Poales; family Poaceae; genus Triticum; species Triticum urartu. The sequence continues at coordinate 372,692,309 of NC_053025.1, read as the reverse complement.
CATGGCCTACCAGAATTTGGCCTAGTAGTGTCATTTGGGCTATCCAATATGATACCAGCCCGTTGTAACTTCCGGCCCATGTATGGCCCATGACGTCTTTCGGCCCATAGGAGGCCCTTTGTAACTCTAAGGCCATTAAATGCCCGAGATGAAACTGGCCCATAATGAACAGTGTATCGCTTTATAAGCATTAACAGCCCATTATTCCGTCGCTGTTTCGAGCCCGTGTTAACTTTCGGCCTTCTAAGGGCCCATTTATTCTTGGGCTCATTTCTAGATTAGTTACGGTCCGTTACTGGCCTATTCCGTTTGTGGGCCAAATTTAGCCCGTGGTTACATTCGGCCCATTTGTGGCCCGTTAACCTGTTGGGCTATTTTCATAGCGTTATCAAATATGGCCTATTAACGGCCCATTATGGTCCACGAATAGTATGGCCCATGTTTGGCGAAAGGACTATACGCCCATAGAAAGCCCATGGATCCTACGGCCCGTAGAAGGCCCATGGATCATACGGCCCGTAGAAAGCCCATGGATCCTATGGCCTGTAGAAGGCCCATGGATCCTATGGCCCGCAGGAGGCCCATGGTTACAACAGTACGTGTGTTGCCATGGTTATTGCGGCCTAGTTACCAAAAATAGGTTATTGTGGCCACTAGAAAAACGCAGAAAAAGAACTGAAGTGACTACAAGCAAACATCTAAACAAGACAATAAGGAAATAAATAAGCAAGCAACTAATGCTAGGCTATTACGGCTATTACACATATTACATCCACTGGGCATGAAAGTTCGCCTCCAGTGCAAATATAGGGAACAAAGCAGCATATTACATACAATGGCCATCTAAATTGGCCACCAGTGCAAATTAACGCGGCAGCAAAACAAGTCCATAACTGAAACAACTTCAGAAGAGATCAAGAAACGTTATCCTGGGTATCCACCATGCTAGCAATAAGCTTAGCAAGCTTATTAGCTTTGTCCTGTTTGGCGCGAAAATCCTCCAACGCTTGCTGTTGCACCAGAAAGTATGCATCTGAATGATCCAGGGACATCCATAGTCCTTCCGCTTCTTGTCGCAGCACAACTAATCGATGTCTTTCATCTTGTAGTTGAGACTCAAGAAACCAAACTGATGCAGACAGTGAGTTTTAATAGCTTGTGCCAGCGGTAGTGGGCACTAACTCGAACACTAAACGAAGACAGGACTTTGGGGTTGTCTCAGTATCTTCAAGATAGTTTTCCTTAGCTCTTTTATCAGCTTTGTTGGAGACCAACAAGGATGTATCACAATCCTAAACCTTATCTGCATTACTTCCTTTACTATTGCTTAATAAGGCACTCTTCCCCAATATTCTGTCAGCATTCTAAAAGAAGAAATAAGCAGACACATAATAGGTTTAGCATGTACTAGTATATGAAACTCATTTCGGTGAACCAGTTCATTAGTAAGGTGGACAAGATTAAACTACCAAGTCTTCCATTGCCAAGTAGTACATTATAAAAGCATCGAACAAACATATATCTATGTCATATGGTCACTGCATTGTCTTGCCAAATCAAAATAGGGACACAGTTCAAATCATATCAGTTCAAGAGAAAGCAGCACTGAAAGAATAAAAAGCGTGGCAAACTACACGGCACAACAAGATTTCAGATGGTACCACGGGTCTACATGTACAACAACACTATTGGCTCTGTTTTGATGCTAGTAATGTGGATGATATGAGAAGTCAACTATATACACAATTGAAATTGAAATCAACAGAGCTATTTATAAGAGCAAACCTGTTAAAGAAACATGCATAAACATACTTGTAGTGCCATTGGAGTTTTGATTGGATCCTTCCATTTAAAAAAATGTTTGTATGAGTAAATACGATTATACAAGAGCAAAGCAGTATGCATGATAGCAATGTAATCTTAAATGAGAACAGTTGTTCTTCAGGTTTAAGCACTTGTTCTACATGAACAGAGTACAGTAAGACGCAAGCATATAGTACTTAAAAAACGAGCTCATAGACCTTACCACATTCTTTGTTTGGGGCCAGTATAGAACAAGGCGTTCCCAGTCATCATCCAGTAAATGTGTCTCAAGAGAACGTAATAGAATTTGATTAGTTTCTTTGCAAGTGAAGTACGTTTTCTTCAGGTAATTCTGATACTGCCACCAAGCATTCTTGAAGATAGCAGAGGTATTAGCACAGGTTACCTCATCCTGAGTTTCCAAATCGGTCCTTCTCTATAGAGAAAAATAGGAAAATTTGCTGCATTATAACCATCATGGAGGAAGAACGTATGGCACAAAGCAAAGTAATTGCCATGAATAACATTACTTACACATAACTCCTAGATAAACACCTGCAACTGGTATTTTCCTTCATCTTCAGTATAATATTTCCATGATGGGAAGATACGCACATAGGATTTAACAACATCAAATGCGATATATGCTAAACTATGAATGGCTGGTTGTGCTTCCTCCACAGGAATAGGTGTACTAACTGGGGGAGTTGGGGTTCACCATTGTAACACCCCGGATGTAACTTTCCATATTTGTAACTGTAACTCTTGCCATTTCCGGCAATGTGATATGACATTCCCTTCGTGGTTGGCTTTTTGTTTTTGTTTTGCATTTTGTTCATGTCATGCATTTCATCTCATGTCATCTTGTGCATCTCATTTGCATTCATGTTCTTCTCATGCATCCGGTCATTTTCCTCATTGTCCGTTTCACGATCCGACACTCCCACATGCACCCGTTGCACCCCTCCAATCTCGTTTCGTGAGTGGGAGAAAAACATTCTCGGAATGGGTCGAGATTTGTCGAGTGGCCTTGGTACATCACCTGTAGACCGCCTGTCAAATTTCGTTCCATTTGGAGGTCGTTTGATGCCCCAACGGTTAACCGGGTAACCGTAAAAGCCTCTCTCTTGTTGCAGCCCAACACCCCTCCAAAACAGCCCGCTAGACATTTCTAAATCCCTCCATGCTCTTCCTCGTTGGATCACGATCGTGTGGGTGCAAACCGCACCTCATTTGGACTCTGCAATCTCCCTCTACCTATAAATATGTGCCTCCCCCCGAAAATCCCGGATGAAACACTATATTTTCCCCTCTCCGTCGCCGGGCACGTCCGGATCCCACCGGACAAGTCTCCACCGCCGCCCGCAGCCAGTGGCGCGCTGCCACGTGGCGCCGCCGCCACCTCCCACCACGCCGGCCCTCCCGAGCGCCCCACGCCTTCACCGCCTGTAACACCCCAGATGTAATTTACCTAATATGTACTCCAACTCTTGCCGTTTCCGGCACTAAGTTATTTTATTTCTCGGGTTCGGATTTTTGTCTCCGTGTGTTGTTGCCGTTTTAATGCATCTCATATCATGTCACCATGTGCATTGCATTTGCATACGTGTTCGTCTCATGCATCCGAGCATTTTCCCCGTTGTCCGTTTTGCATTCTGGCGCTCCTATCTCCTCCGGTGTTCCTTTCTAACTTTTTTCGTGTGTGGGGGTTAAACATTTCCGGATTGGACCGACACTTGCCAAGCGGCCTTGGTTTACTACCGGTAGACCGCCTGTCAAGTTTCGTACCATTTTTACTTCGTTTGATACTCCAACGGTTAACCAAGGGACCGAGAAGGCCTCATGTGTGTTGCAGCCCAACACCCTTCCATTTTGGCCCAAAACCCACCAAAACCCTCTCCATCATCTAGAGCGTTCGATCACGATCGCGTGGCCAAAAACCGCACCTCATTTGGACTCTCCTAGCTCCCTCTATGCCTATATAAAGACCTCCTCCCTCAAAATCCAGGCGAAACCCTAACCTACCTTCCCCTCTCCGCACCGGACGTGTCCGTCCACCGCCGGACACGCCGCACTGCCACCCGCGCCCAACCACAGGGCGCCACGTGGCCATCATGCCGCCGCCGCCGCTCCGGCCCGGGAGGCCCAGGTCGGGCCCCCGAGGCCCATCGCCGCCCCGCGCCTCCCCGCTCCATCCCGCCGCCCGCGCGCCGCCTCTCCGCCGACGACGCTCCGCCGTGCCGCCCTATACCGTAGTCGCATCCCGTCGGCCGCCGCCTCACCAACCGCTGCCGCTGCGCCGGCCGAAGTCCGGCGACAGCGCCGCACCGCCGCACCACCGGAGCTCCGGCTCCGACGCCCGCGGCCACCACCACCATCTCCGAACCCCTCCACTCCGGCGACCACGCCCTCCGGCGACCTCCACCTCCTCCACGGTGACATCTCCGGCGAACTCCGGCGCCGAGCTGCTACAGTGCGCATGCGCCCGATCTAGATCCGGTCCGGTTGCTACAGTAAACCATAACCGGTTGACTTTTTTGTCATGCTATAACTCCGCAGCCGTAGCTCCGTTTTGGGAGTGTAGCATATCAAAATGTTCGCCTCAGAGAGTACACCATTTCATATCATTGCATAATTTTCATTTGAGCTCATCTTGATGCCCGAAATGATGTTGGAAGAGGGCTATTTGAGTTAATTGTCAGATCTACTGCACCAAATAGCTATTAGTCATTTTTGCCATGTTTAATGTGTGCATGATATGCTCCTGAGATCTACATGTGTTTTGTTATATGCTTTGCCATCTTTACAGAGGTGCTATCCATGTATGTTTGTGACATGCGTGGTGACTAGCACAAGCTTGCAAAGGAGTGCATTCGTTAATGCTGATTTTAGGGACTTAGAATTTCTGTAAGTCCTTGATCTGTTTTTATCAATATGCCATATGTTCATGTTGTTTCCTAGTGATCCGTGCCTATTTTGAGGATGATTTGTTAACCTTGTGGTTCTCTATCCATCCATGTCTTTGTTTGAAATTATGGAGCACCCTAGCTTGAGTCAATCGAGCTCTACTTTTCCTATTTCATAATTCCTGGCAGATTGTCTACTTGTTAGCGATTTTGTCGAGGATGTTGTTGTTCTTGCCATGTCTAGCTTATATAATGTGTATTCTTGTTGGGTGTATGCTTAGATTGTCATGCCATGCTCTGTAGTGAGTGCATCGAGCTCGTGAACATGCCTACACGGCCTCCTTACTAACCAGCCAAAGACCTTCAGCAATTGCGTTGAGGCAACTGACACTGACGACTGGCTCGTGGACTTGTGCAAGCATTTCGAGTGCAGTTACGTCAGGCCTGAGGACTTTGTCAAGTTCACTTCCTTCCAACACAAAGACCAAGCTGCAGAATGGTTTCAACAGTACAAAGATTCCAAAGGAGGCCATGTGATTACCTGGGATGAATTCCGTCAAGACTTAAAAGCTCATCATATTCCTCATAGCGTGGTTGAAAGCAAGCGTGAGGAATTCCGCAACCTGAAGCAAGGTTCTATGTCTGTCTATGATTACAACAAGATGTTTCAGAAGCTCGCCCTCTTTGCTAAGCAGGACATCCCTGATGAGAAGAGCATGATATACTAGTTCAGGGGTGGTCTCAGAGAAGAAATCCAGCTAGCTCTTGTTCTCGCAAGAGTTCTTTTTGATACTGGTGCATCTTTATCATTTTTATCGAAGCCTTTTGCATCCATGCATGATGTGCATACTATTGATTTGCCTAAGCCGATAGCGGTTTCTTCTCCAGGTTTGTTCATGAACACCAAAATGTTGGCTCCGGATGTTACTATCACGCTGGGCGATTACAAGTTTCTTTCTTCTCCAATGGTCCTTGGTAACTCAGATATTGATCTTATTCTCGGAAATGGGTTGGCTTTCTAAGCACAAGGCGCATCTTGATTGTGCTGCCAGGCAGATTCAATTGACTCATTCGTTTGAGGATGTAATTGTCTTTGCCGCTCGTGATGATACAATCCGTCTGTTTTCTTTCAATGAGAAGGGTGAACTGGATGCCATCTCGCAAATTCCAGTCATTTGCGAATATCAAGACGTCTTTCCAGAAGAGCTTCCAGGAATGCCTCCGCACCGGCCAGTTGAATTCGTCATCGATCTTGAGCCTGGCACGGAACCGATTTGCAAGCGTCCTTACAAGCTCAGACCTGAAGAGTTGAAGGAGCTGAAGAAGCAACTTGATATTCAAGAGCGAATGGGTCTCATCAGACCTAGTTCTTCTCCGTGGGGTTGTGGAGTACTTTTTGTGAAGAAGAAGGATGGAACGGACCGACTCTGTGTTGACTACCATCCATTCAACAACAAGACTATCAAGAACAAGTACCCACTTCCCAACATCAACGAGCTGTTCGAACAACTCAAAGGTGCCCAAGTATTCTCGAAGCTTGATCTCCGTATGTGTCGTGGTTTTGTCACGGCAGATGTCCTAGAGAAAGGACTTAGTCGTGGAGCCATCGCGACTGGTTAGCTTGAAGGGGTTAAAGCGGACACAAGGACGCAAGAGAGTTTATACTAGTTTGGCCCCTTCGATGAAGGTAAAAGCCTACGTCTAGTTGTGATGGAATTGATGGATGTTTCAATGACTAGGGAGCAAACAAGCTTCGCCTATGTCTCGAGTTGTTGTCTGTTGTCCTTGAACCACTGCCTGGTCGTCCCCTTATATACATGGGTGACGCCCGTCAGTTTACAGAGTCCCAACACCGGCTCATAGATGTGTCCGGTTTGGTCTCTACTTATTCCTAACTTACAATACAAGTTACATATTGACGCCGGTTTACGGCTACAGGCTCTCAACCGATTATGGGTCTTGAGCCCTCATCTACCTTCATTGGATTTAACATACTTAACTACTGATGAAGTTAACCCGACCCAGGTAGGCCAGTTTACGCCCAGTTGTAATATCCCCAACATTAGGCCCCAGATTGATTTGAACAGGTTCATGTCAATCCTTAGCAAAAACTTCAGCTTCAACATCTTCTTGTAGTTTGGTGAACCGCCGTGATGTCATCTTCTCTGATTCCTGCAAACCGGCGTGACGTCATCTGTCATCAAGAAACTATCCATGATACCTTCTTGTTTAATAGATCTGCGATAATCGAGGCGATAGCTCTGTTTCCAAACTTGCGGCCCCTTGATTTTCGCGCCTAACCCATGTCCCTTGCTTTATAAATAGGACCGAAGGGTCATTTCTTTTTCCCCTTCGTGCCCTTCTGCTTCTTCTTCCTCGCGTCGCCCAGCTTTGGAGCTCCGCCGCCGCCGTCAACCTCTGCACCAACTTTGGCCGCTGCATCAACCTGATCATACCAGAGCACCGCGGCGACCTTCCACTCCTTCCTAAGCTCCGATAAGTCTTCTATCCTTTTCATCATAGATATGTTCTAGGGTTTCCATGTTCTCTAGCGTTCATCGCTTGTTTCTTGTTCATATGATAGATCTTTAGACGAGTCTGTGAATCTTCGCTCTGTGTAGCAGTAGATTTTATCCTCCGTTTTCACTTTCGCATATTAAGACCATAGATCTTATCCGTACCTTTGCTTATTGATTCGGCACTGCTCCTTTTGGGCCTTGAATATTTATCTCCTTTATAAACATGTTCCAGATCCAAAGCTGTAGTATAACCTTGTGAAATCTGTTTTTGCGTACTTACTCATCTGCAGTCTTGACTGTTAAATGCTTAGATCAGGCAGTTTAACTTTGTAGAAAAATTTGACAAACCGGTATATACCATTAGTCCCCTTGTTGAACCGCCAGATGTTGGTTGCTTCATGAAACTCCGGTTCAGATAGTTCTGTCTCCGGTTTAACAGTGCCCATACCAACGTACCTTGATCAAATGCATTTTTGAACCGGGATCTTCTACCTTGTAGATTCCATCATGGCCAAGCAAGTGTATGAGTGCAATTGGGTCCCTTCTCGCGTCACAGAGGATCAACTGGACGATTTAGTCCTGATTGGCGCCTTGGGCAGCAAAGATACCATCCATTGGAGGGCTCCTGGCAAAGAATGCCCCCCCACCCCTCGAGAAGGAGAGGTTGTTGTTTTCGTAGATCACTTAGCCCGGGGCTTTAAACCGCCCGGTTCTAAATTTTACCGGGATGTTTTAGCTGATTTCCAACTCCATCCGCAAGACACTGGCCCCAACTCTGTTACAAATATGTGCCACTTCCAAGTGCTCTGTGAGGCGTTCTTTCAAGAGGAGCCCAAAGTGGAATTATTCAGAGATCTTTTCCATCTAAACCACCGTAGTGACCAGTGGGTGTGGCCTTCCAAATCTGGGTTCTTTTCGGCCAAAGGGTTCTATACCATCATGCACTCCCATATGCCCACTATTATGCCCTGCAAATGGTTATGGAAGAGCAGATGCAACATGAAGATTAAAGTTTTTGGTTGGTTATTGTTCTTTGATAGACTCAACACCAAAGACATTCTGGTTCGAAGACACTGGAGGTCCCAAGCTGAGGATAATCTTTGTGTTATATGTAATGCTTATGTCCATGAGGACAGATCTCATTTGTTCTTCCGGTGCAATTTCAGCTCAAGAGTGTGGAACTACCTCCAGATTGACTGGTCCCAGGGGTCTAATACCCAGGAGTGTGTTGCCCATGCCAGATCAAGTTTTAGTCAATTTTTTTCTTTGAGGTGATGCTCACTGCAGCATGGAATATTTGGATTCTCAGGAATGGGAGGATCTTCAGGGGAGAGCAGGCTCGTTTCGCCACCTGGAGGTGCAATTTTGTACATGATATTCTTCTTTTGTCTCGCAGACTTAACAGTAGTCTTAGAACTCAATTGTTAGCTTGGGTTAATGCCCTTTTGTAAATTTAGGATAACTTCAGTTGAACTTGGGTCTTCTAGCTCTAGGTAAGTTGTAGATAGGTCTCGTTTTGTTTTGGCACTTCCTCAGTGCTTTGTATTTTGCTGGACCCTTTCTTTTTCTAATAAAATGGGCTGTGGGGTTTTACCCCACAGTAAATATTCAAAAAAAAACCACCGTACTGAGTTTACTGATGGCTCCAATACGGAGTTGGGTGGCATGGAGATTCAAAAAAGGAAAGAGGTCACATACCCTCACGCCAAGTTGCACAGTCACCCCAAGGAGTGGAATCAGACATGGTTCTACTGCAAAGACACCTCCCCTGCTGGTGAGAATCCCTTGCCTGGCTTTTGTCCGGAGCGGCTCAGCAATACACACCCTTTTCCTCAAAGATTGACTGCCCAGGAGAGAAGAAAATATGCTTCCCAGCTGTCAAAGCTCAGAGCCTTTATGGCCAACGGTTTAACAGGGGTTGATCTCGCTCGCTGTTGGATATCATGGAGCATACTGCCCCTTAGCCAGCGCTCCGGTTTGATGTGCGAGTATACTGATAGTGTTGATGACCCACCGCGACACTCAAAACTCCAGCTCTTCGGTGAAGAAATCACAGAGGCTGTGCATAAGATACTGAATGAACCGGAACACGTCTGCGCTAGAACCGGCCTGCTTCCCTTCTGTGCTACCAACAAACCGCCAGCTGTAAGACTTTGATTTTTCTCTTTGCTGAATCTGTTATTGATATGTCTGGTCATTGTTTTTAATATCATTGTCTGCATAATCAGGGCGATGATCCGTTTTGGAGCAAAAAACTGCCGCAGGAGAAACCAGAGAAAACAGATAAACCGGAAAGAGCAACCCGGCAAAAGACTAAAGCTGTGAAGAAGACTGCCCACCGGAAAAGAACCACTGCATCTTCTAATCCGGCCCCTGATGATGAGGTGGATAATCCGGACTTTGAGGTAGAGCTTGACTCACTTGGTTTATTTTTCATGTGTCTTATTGATGATGATATTTGTCAGGATGATGCCGAAGCCAGCCACGCGGATGTTGCAGAGGTAATTATTCTCTCTTCTGATTCAGAAACTTTGCCTTCACAAAAAATCCGTCAGGCAAACCGGAAAGTTAAATTTTCTCATCCTCTTGCTTATTTGGATCCTAAACTTCTTATGAAGACTCAACAACACGAAGCTCGCCGCACCACCCGGCACAGCGGCCAGGTAGTTACCTCTGCCGGTTTACCGAACAGTCCGGTTCGGAAACGTCATTCCGAGGTCTCTAACTCGCTTGTCAGTGCTTGTCCTAAAGCGGGCTGCTTTCGTCAACCTCTTAATCCATCTGACTCCGATTACCAGGTTATTTCCCACTCATCTTCTGGCGAGTCATCGGCCACTCAGCTCCCGCCGCTCAAAATGGTGCTTGGGTAAGCTATATTTATTGTGACGTTTGCAGTACATTGCCTTAGAACACATGCTATATTTAATTTGGTTATTCTTCTCAGGGCCAAACCTAGGCCAAGCAAGAAGGCCCGCCTGGACAAAGCGGCCGAAGAAGATGTCATTCTTGAAGCGGCTATCTCTCAGGATATTCCCAACAATCCACCGCAGTCAGATGATGATCTTATTGCTGAAGAGAGACGTGCTGATATCTCAGGTCCTATCCAACAGCCCACAGGTTCCATCTAGATTGAATGCTCCACCGGTCCAGCAAAACCTACTGACAGGCCAACAGCTCCGGTGCAAACCGGCGGTACCAAGGATGATGAGGTTGTCAGTACTGGCACTGGCCATACTGAGCCAAGCAATCCTGTCGCTTTATCCAAACATTCTGCCAAGGAAGAATTTGCTGCTTTTGGCAAAGGCACGTGGGACGCTGATCTGATGGCTTACGCTGCTCTGAACGCCCAAGATATCCATTCCGGCTATCTGAACCGGCTGTATACCAGCCGTGACTACGAAGCCGGTCTGGTTAATATGATGAAAGATAAATATGAGGTAACTTCCATATGCTCCTTCCTGCTTGTATGCTTTTATTCTTGCTGACTCTCCTAGCCCGCAAGGGCCGGTTTGAACTACTCTTTCAAACCGGGACTTAATAATATAAATCTTGATGCTTTGAAATTTGCTGATGTAGCCCCCAAGGGCCGGTTCAACTTAGCGTAGTTAAACCGGTACTTTAGGTAATTGAAACTGCCGCATCAGAATACATATGATCAAATAACCATTAGCCCCCAAGTGCCAAGTTTAATGCTTGTATTGATCTTGGGCCTTTGTAAACAATTGAAAGATGAAGATCGAATACGCATTAGCCCCCAAGTGCTAAGCGCATAACTTGTTATGTGGTTGGTACTTGACTCCTTCTACCGATTTGTTGAAACATATATCTGTATGCCTGCAGGCGGAGCTGAAGGCGAAAGAAAACCAAGTCATCGATCTGCAAGAAAACCTGAAAACCCAACAGGCTGAAACCTCCAAAGCAAAAGAGGAATTGGCCAGTGCCTTAAGCGCCATGGAACAACTTAAGGAGAACTTCAAGAAGAAACGGGCGGATTGGGCCACTGAAAAGTCCGCTTTGATCAAACGAGCAGAGGATGCCGATGCTGCACTAAAACCAGTGACGGATGAACTGACCAACATAAAGCGGCACGTTCATGCCATGACCACTGCTATCTTTGGTAAGCCAGCTTGTCTTTTGAATCGGTTCTACCTTCTTACAGAGTCGCCGGTTTATTAACTCTTTATGGTATTTCAGGGACACGCATTGGTCACTTGGGGTCAGATGTGCGGAAGAAATTGAAAGCCGCCTATACCTTGGTTGAACAATTGTATACTGGTGCCCAGCGGATCATCTGTACCGCGTCTCATAACAAACCGGTGCCCACTTTGATTCAAGATACTCTGATGAAACTGTCAGTGCTTCCTGCCCGGGTTGAAGAGCTGAAGAAATCTGCTGCTCGAACCGGTGCAATCAATGCTTTAATCCGAGCAAAAGCCTGGGTGACGGATTTTGATCCTATTGAAGAGGCTCAGGGTTATCCCGGCTTGAAGGAAGATGGGTCAGAATTTGGTGAAGCGGATTTGCGAGCAATAAACCGGGAGGTACGTCTGCTAGCTTGTCAACTAGCTGAGGAAGCAGACTTGTCTCATTATCAAGCCCAATATGACAGCCAGAACAAGCGAATAGCTGCACCAATCCATGAATCAGAAAATCTGATCCCTCCAATCCGTAAGCATACTTACGCTCCCGATATTGACCCGTCTTCGCTAATCCATGACGAAGCTGTATTTCAAGCATTAATGGGAATCGACTGGACAACTGTGGATTTCCAGCCACTGGGTAGAGAAACGAAAGCTGAAGCGGCGCAGGATGACCCACAACCATCAGGCCAGGCTGGTGGCCAAGCTTAAACCGGAAGCCGGTTTTAAAACTGCCTCTCCTTTGTGAAAAACAATTATGTTATTATGGTCACCATGTTGCCTTGTAATAAGCTAGCTGATACCTTTGATGTTGATATGCCTTCGTGCATAACTTGTTCTTCCTGTGGTAATGAACTTTCCAAAACACTTTCTGAAATAAGAAATTCGTCAAGTGCCACTGCGGTTGTACCGTCAGGCGGAATATGATGTCTGTATATATAAAGTCAAAACATCCAAAACAAAATTTTAAGTATATGATCAAAATTTTGAGATACATAATACCTGCCACCGTTGAGTGTGAAGTTGGCTTGGCCAACCTTGAAGCGGAGTTTTGCAAACCCACACTGTTGGAGGAAATAACAACTCCTGTATATGTATATAACACTGGTTACCATGTAAACCGTGCCAGGTTATAATAAACACCGTGTTACTCCATAAGAGGATGTTAACAACAAGGATCAAACCGGACAAATAGTCTCCGGATTGACATGAACTGTGTTCCGTCAATTGATTGGTTAAAAAACTTTGTCGGTTTAAAGAACACAATAAAAAGAAAAAAAAACCCTTCAAAGAAAAGTATGAAGCAAAAGCAACGACAAAAATGTTTGCCAAAAAAGATTTATTTAAGCTGATCAAATGGCGTTACCATGGCCAAACGCGAGCAAGCTCCCGTTAGGTGTAACTATGGTTCTAGTTAGCCAGGTCCCCAAGTGATTCTTGTGGCATTTATGCCGACCAAATGGCGTGGTCATGGTTCGGGTTCGACCAAGCCCCCAAGTGATTTTGTGGCCTTAGGCCGATCAAGAGGCATGACTGGTTCAGACATGACCAAGTCCCCAAGTGATCTGGTGGCTCTCGCCTATCAAGAGGCATGGTATTGGTTCGGACACGACCAATCCTCCAAGTGATATAACACGATGCTTTTAGCAAAGCGAACTCAAGGGGTAAACTGGAGGCCGCTTTAGAGCAACTCCATGTAACCTCACATGATGTAAAAGAACAGATACCCCGCTTTAGCTGAGGTTCCGGTTTATTATATTTAATCATAATATATACATTGTCGTAATATGTACATAAGTATAGCCAATGGCTCAGGTATATTAAGGCCGAAGATGAGCTATATTCCACGGCCTGTTAGTCTCCTCCTCTGATGTACATGAGTCCTTATGCTCTCGAATATCGATCAGATAGTACGACCCATTGTGTAGATTCTTGCTGACCACGAAAGGCCCCTCCCAAGGTGGGGATAGCTTATGCATATCAGTCTGATCTTGGATGAACTGAAGCACCAAATCTCCTTCCTGAAAGGCTCTGGTTCTGACTCGGCGACTATGATAACGACGAATATCCTGCTGGTAAATCGCCGATTGGGCGGCTGCGATGTCACGCTCTTCATCCAACCGGTCCAAAGCATCTTGCCGTGCTGTCTCGTTGTCCGCTTCAATATAAGCCGTGACACGAGGTGAATCATGACGGATATCACTGGGGAGAACCGCCTCCGCTCCATAAACCATGAAGAATGGTGTGTATCCTGTTGATCTGTTGGGTGTTGTATTGATGCTCCATAACACAGATGGTAATTCTTCTACCCAACAACCCGGCGTTCTTTGCAAAGGAACCATGAGCCGGGGCTTGATGCCTCTCAAGATCTCTTGATTAGCTCTTTCTGCTTGACCATTGGACTACGGATGTGCCACTGATGAAACATCGAGCCGGATGTGCTCCCGTTCACAGAACTCCTTCATAGCACCTTTGGAAAAATTGGTACCATTATCTGTGATAATACTGTGCGGAAAGCCAAACCAGAAAATCACCTTTTTGATGAACTGAACCGCCGTGGCCGCATCACAATTGCTAACAGGTTCTGCCTCCACCCACTTTGTAAACTTGTCAACCGCCACCAGGAGGTGGGTCTTCTTATCTTTGGACGTTTTGAAAGGCCCAACCATATCCAGCCCCCAAGTCGCAAACGGCCAAGTAATTGGAATCATTCTCAATTCTTGAGCCGGTACATGAGCACGTCTCAAAAACCTTTGGCAACCATCACATCGCCTGACCAGATCCTCCGCATCAGCATGAGCAGTTAACCAATAGAAACCATGACGAAACGCTTTAGCCACCAGAGACTTTGAACCGGCGTGGTGACCACAATCTCCTTCACGGATCTCACGCAAAATTTCATGACCTTCTTCAGGAGACACGCAATGTTGAAAAGCTCCTGATACACTGCAATGATGCAACTCACCGTTGATGACAGCCATGGACTTGGATCGCCGGATTATCTGCCGGGCCAGAATCGCATCTTCTGGCAACTCGCCCCGGTTCTTGTACGCCAGGTAAGGAAGCGTCCAATCCGGAATAACATGAAGAACTGCCACCAATTGAGCCTCCGGATCAGGAATAGCCAAATCCTCTTCACCAGGGATCTTCACCCACGGGTTGTGCAGCACATCCAAAAAAACATTGGGCGGGACCGATTTGCGCTGAGAGCCCAGCCGGCTTAAAGCATCCGCCGCTTCATTTTTCGCCGGTCCACATGGTCCACCTGATAGCCTCTGAAATAACCTGCAACAATATCCACCTCACGACGATATGCTGCCATGAGTGGGTCCTTGGAGTCCCAAGTGCCAGACACTTGCTGAGCCACAAGGTCCGAGTCACCGAAGCACTTCACTTGACTTAGATTCATCTCCTTAGCCATCCGGAGACCATGGAGCAAGGCTTCATACTCAGCTGCATTGTTAGTACAAGGGAACATTAAACGGAGAACATAACAAAACTTATCACCTCATGGGGAAGTTAATACGACTCCAGCCCCCGAGCCTTCCAACTGCCTGGATCTGTCAAAATGGATGGTCCAATACGTACAATCCGGCTTTTCTTCAGGTGCTTGCATTTCCGTCCAATCATTGATGAAATCAACAAGTGCTTGAGATTTAATCGCTGTCCGAGGCACATACTTCAAACCGTACGGTCCCAGCTCTATGGCCCACTTTGCAATCTGGCCAGTTGCTTCCCAGTTTTGGATGATATCTCCCAAGGAGTAGAACTGTCTACCGTAATTGGGTGCCCTTGGAAATATTGCTTAAGCTTCCGGCTTGCCATAAAAACTCCATACACCAGCTTCTACCAATGCGGATACCTTTGTTTGGACTCAATGAGCACCTCACTGATATAATAGGCCGGACGTTGAACCGGATGCTCCTTACCTGCCTCTTTTCGCTCCACCATGATAGCTACGCTGACCGCCCGAACATTAGCAGCAACATATAGCAATAACGGCTCCTTGTCAACGGGAGCGGCGAGCACAGGCGGATTGGCCAATTGCCGCTTTAAGTCTTCAAATGCTTCATTAGCAGCAGAACTCCAGATAAACTGATCCTTCATTTTCAACATCTGAACAAAGCGATTGCCTTCTCACCCAGGCGACTGATAAACCAGCTTAGCGCAGCAATCCGGCCTGCCAGGCGTTGAACATCGTTGATACACTTTGGTTTAGCCAGGGAGGTGATAGCCGTGATCTTCTCCGGATTAGCCTCAATCCCCCTGTTGGACACTAGAAAACCCAATAGCTTGCCCGCCGGTACACCAAAGACACACTTGTCCGGATTAAGCATCATCTTGTACGTTCTCAGGTTATCAAAGGTTTCTATCAAATCATCAATCAGAATCTCTTTCTCCCTGGATTTAACCACGATATCATCCACGTAAGCATGTACATTACGGCCAATCTGCTTGTGAAGACAATTTTGTATACACCGTTGGTAAGTTGCTTGGGCACTCTTGAGCCCGAAGGGCATAGACACATAGCAGAAGGCTCCAAAGGGAGTTATAAATGCTATCTTCTCCTGGTCCTTAACTGCCATTTTGATCTGATGGTAGCCAGAATACGCATCCAAAAAACTTAAACGCTCACAACCCACTGTGGCATCAATGATTTGATCAATACGGGGGAGGGCAAAAGGATCTGCTGGACAAGCCTTATTAAGATCTGTGTAATCCACACACATGCGCCAGGTGCCGTTTTTCTTGAGGACCAGCACCGGATTGGCAAGCCACTCGGGGTGAAAAACTTCAACAATAAAGCCAGCTGCTAAGAGCCTGGCTACCTCTTCTCCAATCGCCTTGCTCTTTCTTCGTTAAACCGGCGGAGGAACTGTTTCACCGGTTTATATTTAGGATCCACATTAAGTGTGTGCTCAGCGAGTTGCCTCGGTACACCTGGCATGTCGGAGGGCTTCCATGCAAAAATGTCCTGATTCTCATGGATGAACTCGATGAGCGCGCTTTCCTATTTCGGATCCAAGTTGGCACTGATGCTGAACTGCTTGGACGAATCGCCAGGTACGAAGTCAAAAAGCTTAGTTTCTGCTGCTGATTTGAACTTCAGGGCCGGATCATGCTCCATAGTTGGCTTCTTCAACGGAGTCATGTCCGCCGGATCAACATTATCTTTATAGTACTTCAACTCCTCGGTGGCACAAACCGACTCTGCATAAGCCGCATCTCCTTCCTCGCATTCCAAAGCGATTTTGCGGCTTCCGTGAACTGTTATTGTCCCCTTGTGACCTGGCATCTTGAGCTGCAAATACACATAACAGGGCCGATCCATAAACTTGGTGTATGCCGGTCGCCCAAACAGGGCATGATATGGACTTTGGATTTTCACCACTTCAAACGTCAATGTCTCTGATCTGGAATCATGATCATCCCCAAAGGCCACTTCGAGAGCTATCTTACCAACGGGATATGCTGATCTGCCAGGCACTACACCGTGGAATACTGTATTAGACGGTTTGAGATTCTTATTTGTTAGTCCCATACGACGGAAGGTCTCATAGTACAGGATGTTAATGCTGCTCCCTCCATCCATGAGCACCTTGGTGAACTTATAACCTCCCGCCTGAGGCGCCACCACTAGAGCCAACTGACCCGGATTATCGACCTGGGGTGGGTGATCCTCTCTGCTCCATATGATTGGCTGTTAACGTAGATAACGGGGTATGGCCGGTTCAACAGAGTTGACTGCCCGCCTCTGAACCTTCCGGTCTAGCTTGTCCAAGCTAGTGGTGAAGACATGGTACTGCCCACTATTCAACTGCTTTGGGTTGCTCTGGTAACCTGACTGTTGCTGCTGTTGGTTGTAACCACCCTGGTTGTTCTGACTATTTTAACCATTATGTCCACCCGGATTACCATTAAATCCTGAACCGGAACTTCCTCCACCGTAACCCGGCCCGGACCCTGAGCCACCGCCAGATCCGTGATCATACCGAAATTATTAGAATTCTTGAACTCCTGCATAATAAAGCAATCCTTCCAAAGGTGGTTTGCTGGCTCCTCCTTCGTCCCATGTCTTGGACAGGGCTGGCTTAGCAGATAGTTCAGGCGGTTTGGGTTAGGGTTGGGTGCTCCACTATGATTTTTCGGCCTACCCTTGCATCGCTGGCCATTGTCCTGCGTGTCGGTATTAGCCACAAAATCCATGTTACCATCCGCTTTACGCTTGCCTCCTCCGCCATTGCCTACCCAGTGATGCTGCTGACCTTTGGAGCTGTTGTTCTTCTTCCCTTTCCCTGTCTTGTCATCATCAGATCCGGGATCCTTGGTACTATCAGAATCAGCATATTTTACCAAAGCGGCCATGAGGGTCCCCATGTCGGTGCAATGACGCTTCATCCGTCCCAATTTCAACTTCAGAGGCCCAAACCAGCAGTTGCCTTCTAGGGTTAATACTGCGGTGTCAGCGTTGATGCGGTTTGAGGAGTGCAACACTTGTGAAACCCGACGCACCCAATGAGTCGTTGATTCTCCTTCCTCCTGGACGCATGCAGCTAAGTCCACTATCGACATAGGCTGTTTATAGGTATCCTTGAAATTGTTGATGAACCGGGCTCATAATTGGGCCCATGAACTGATAGAATTATCTGGCAAGCTTTTTAACCAAGTACGGGCCGTTCCTTCAAGCATCATGGTGAAGTATTTCGCACACGCCGTGTCATCCACATCCAGCATCTCCATGGCCATCTCATAGCTCTCCACCCATGTCTCTGGAGGTTGATCCGCCGTGTAATTTGGTACCTTGCGTGGGCCTTTGAAATCCTTGGGCAGGCGCATGTTGCGTAAAGCGGGGATAAGGCAAGGCACCCCCAAAGAACTAGAAGTAACACCAGGTTCGATCGAGATGGTTGGACGAACCGGCGTGCGCTGCCGAGCCTGATGCTGTGCGGCTAACTCGGCCTCCCTGCGTGCTCGGGCCCAGTTCACCACTTCCTGAGCATCATCAGCACCACCCGTCGGGTTGTTGCCACGGGGTGCTCCACGTCGTTCATTACTCGACACTGCTGGCCCATCCATATGTCTGCTATAGCTCCGGCTTGGACGGGGGTCGAGTGGATCCGGTCGCGGCTGTACGAGTACGCTTCCTGTTGGGCCAAAGCTGTCCTCAGAAGTTCCTTGACCCGTCGCGTCTCTACTGCCTGCGGCGAGTCACCTTCAATTGGAATGGTCTCCAGTCGTGCAGCAGCGGCAACAAGATTGTCCATTGGGTTGGAGTAGTGACCCGGAGGTGTTAAAGCATCCTGAGGTATAATGGTGTTTTGACGAGGTGGGTCCATCTGACGGGGCTGAACCGGTGCACCGGTCCCAGGGGTTTCTGCCCGGTTCCCCTCCAGCGGATTGCCGGCTCTTGGTCCTGGAGTGTTGAAAAGGTCTCTGGCCTCGAAAACCGGAGGTAAGCGGGATCGGTGCTCCCTCCTCATGACTTCATGCGACGCGCTCTGGTCCAACATAAGCCTGTAGGCCTGTGCATCTAAAGCGGCCCGCTCTGCGGCCATCCTGGTATCCTCAGCTGCCAGATCCGTCTTGGCCTGGGTGATTTGTTCTTTCACCTTTGCAATCTCTGTGTTGTGAACATCCTGATCTGGCGGATTAACTTCCGCCATAAGCACAGCCAACGCATCAAATAGTTCTGATAGAACCTGAACCGGTGGGCGCACAGGGCCTCCTGCCCCGGCAGCCGTCGCCGCTGCTGAACCGGAGATCGTTGCCGCGGCTGTCGAAGAATGAAGTGCTGCTTGTGTTCTGGTCATGAATATTCCAACCCGGTTAGGCAGATCGGAGGGGTCCGGAATACTGTCGCCATCGGAACAGCTCTCAATCCGGCCATCTTGTAGCTGATAAAGAGATTCGGTTTCTCCGGTCGAAGATTCGTCACCAGAACAAACGACAGTCGCCCAGCGAAGCTCCGATCTGTCCTCATAACTTCCTCCATGGATCACTCCCACGAAGGTACGCTTCATGGCCGGTTTAACCCGGGCAGATTGCACACGCTGAGCCGTCTCGACGAGGTCGGTGCAGATGTCCGGCTCAGGGCCCGGTTCTCCGATCTTGCCAATGAAAACGTGAATGCTACCAAAGGGGACCCGGTACCCGTACTCAATTGAGACGGCCTCGGGGCCCCAGCCTGCATCGTCGATGTAGAGCTTGCCGCGACGACTCTTAGTCATCCGGCCTACGGCGTAAGCCTCGAGTCCTTCAAAGCGGCCCTCCAAGAACCGGAAACCATCGTGCGATAGCCCCACAGTGGGCGCCAACTGTCGTGGTTTTGTCACGGCAGATGTCCTAGAGAAAGGACTTAGTCGTGGAGCCATCGCGAATGGTTAGGTTGAAGGGGTTAAAGCGGACACAAGGACGCAAGAGAGTTTATACTAGTTCGGCCCCTTCGATGAAGGTAAAAGCCTACGTCTAGTTGTGATGGAATTGATGGGTGTTTCGATGACTAGGGAGCAAACAAGCTTCGCCTATGTCTCAAGTTGTTGTCTGTTGTCCTTGAACCGCCGCCGGGTCGTCCCCTTATATACATGGGTGACGCCCGTCGGTTTACAGAGTCCCAACACCGGCTCATAGATGTGTCCGGTTTGGTCTCTACTTATTCCTAACTTACAATACAAGTTACATATTGACGCCGGTTTACGGCTACAGGCTCTCAACCGATTATGGGTCTTGAGCCCTCATCTACCTTCATTGGATTTAACATACTTAACTACTGATGAAGTTAACCCGACCCAGGTAGGCCAGTTTACGCCCAGTTTTAATAGCTTGTGCCAGCGGTAGTGGGCACTAACTCGAACACTAAACGAAGACAGGACTTTGGGGTTGTCTCAGTATCTTCAAGATAGTTTTCCCTTAGCTCTTTTATCAGCTTTGTTGGAGACCAACAAGGATGTATCACAATCCTAAACCTTATCTGCATTACTTCCTTTACTATTGCTTAATAAGGCACTCTTCCCCAATATTCTGTCAGCATTCTAAAAGAAGAAATAAGCAGACACATAATAGGTTTAGCATGTACTAGTATATGAAACTCATTTCGGTTGAACCAGTTCAATTAGTAAGGTGACAAGATTAAACTACCAAGTCTTCCATTGCCAAGTAGTACATTATAAAAGCATCGAACAAACATATATCTATGTCATATGTCACTGCATTGTCTTGCAAATCAAAATAGGGACAGTTTCAAAATCATATCAGTTCAAGAGAAAGCAGCACTGAAAGAATAAAAAGCGTGGCAAACTACACGGCACAACAAGATTCAGATGGTACCACGGGTCTACATGTACAACAACACTATTGGCTCTGTTTTGATGCTAGTAATGTGGATGATATGAGAAGTCAACTATATACACAATTGAAATTGAAATCAACAGAGCTATTTATAAGAGCAAACCTGTTAAAGAAACATGCGTAAACATACTTGTAGTGCCATTGGAGTTTTGATTGGATCCTTCCATTTAAAAAAATGTTTGTATGAGTAAATACGATTATACAAGAGCAAAGCAGTATGCATGATAGCAATGTAATCTTAAATGAGAACAGTTGTTCTTCAGGTTTAAGCACTTGTTCTACATGAACAGAGTACAGTAAGAC
The DNA here is from genome assembly GCF_003073215.2 of Triticum urartu. Taxonomy (NCBI): domain Eukaryota; kingdom Viridiplantae; phylum Streptophyta; class Magnoliopsida; order Poales; family Poaceae; genus Triticum; species Triticum urartu. Next base: position 372,671,294 of record NC_053025.1, on the reverse strand, counting down.
ACAAGAATATAGTACTAAAAATGAGCTCATAGACCTTACCACATTCTTGTTTGGGGACCAGTATAGAACAAGGCGTTCCCAGTCATCATCCAGTAAATGTGTCTCAAGAGAACGTAATAGAATTTGATTAGTTTCTTTGCAAGTGAAGTACGTTTTTTCAGGTAATTCCGATATTGCCACCAAGCATTCTTGAAGATAGCAGAGGTATTAGCACAGGTTACCTCATCCTGAGTTTCCAAATCGGTCCTTCTCTATAGAGAAAAATAGGAAAATTTGCTGCATTATAACCATCATGGAGGAAGAACGTATGGCACAAAGCAAAGTAATTGCCATGAATAACATTACTTACACATAACTCCTAGATAAACACCTGCAACTGGTATTTTCCTTCATCTTCAGTATAATATTTCCATGATGGGAAGATACGCACATAGGATTTAACAACATCAAATGCGATATATGCTAAACTATGAATGGCTGGTTGTGCTTCCTCCACAGGAATAGGTGTACTAACTGGGGGAGTTGGGGTTCACCATTGTAACACCCCAGATGTAACTTTCCATATTTGTAACTGTAACTCTTGCCATTTCCGGCAATGTGATATGACATTCCCTTCGTGGTTGGCTTTTTGTTTTTGTTTTGCATTTTGTTCATGTCATGCATTTCATCTCATGTCATCTTGTGCATCTCATTTGCATTCATGTTCTTCTCATGCATCCAGTCATTTTCCTCGTTGTCCGTTTCACGATCCGACACTCCCACATGCACCCGTTGCACCCCTCCAATCTCGTTTCGTGAGTGGGAGAAAAACATTCTCGGAATGGGTCGAGATTTGTCGAGTGGCCTTGGTACATCACCTGTAGACCGCCTGTCAAATTTCGTTCCATTTGGAGGTCGTTTGATGCCCCAACGGTTAACCGGGTAACCGTAAAAGCCTCTCTCTTGTTGCAGCCCAACACCCCTCCAAAACAGCCCGCTAGACATTTCTAAATCCCTCCATGCTCTTCCTCGTTGGATCACGATCGTGTGGGTGCAAACCGCACCTCATTTGGACTCTGCAATCTCCATCTACCTATAAATATGTGCCTCCCCCCGAAAATCCCGGATGAAACACTATATTTTCCCCTCTCCGTCGCCGGGCACGTCCGGATCCCACCGGACAAGTCTCCACCGCCGCCCGCAGCCAGTGGCGCGCTGCCACGTGGCGCCGCCGCCACCTCCCACCACGCCGGCCCTCCCGAGCGCCCCACGCCTTCACCGCCTGTAACACCCCAGATGTAATTTACCTAATATGTACTCCAACTCTTGCCGTTTCCGGCACTAAGTTATTTTATTTCTCGGGTTCGGATTTTTGTCTCCGTGTGTTGTTGCCGTTTTAATGCATCTCATATCATGTCACCATGTGCATTGCATTTGCATACGTGTTCGTCTCATGCATCCGAGCATTTTCCCCGTTGTCCGTTTTGCATTCTGGCGCTCCTATCTCCTCCGGTGTTCCTTTCTAACTTTTTTCGTGTGTGGGGGTTAAACATTTCCGGATTGGACCGACACTTGCCAAGCGGCCTTGGTTTACTACCGGTAGACCGCCTGTCAAGTTTCGTACCATTTGGACTTCGTTTGATACTCCAACGGTTAACCAAGGGACCGAGAAGGCCTCATGTGTGTTGCAGCCCAACACCCTTCCATTTTGGCCCAAAACCCACCAAAACCCTCTCCATCATCTAGAGCGTTCGATCACGATCGCGTGGCCAAAAACCGCACCTCATTTGGACTCTCCTAGCTCCCTCTATGCCTATATAAAGACCTCCTCCCTCAAAATCCAGGCGAAACCCTAACCTACCTTCCCCTCTCCGCACCGGACGTGTCCGTCCACCGCCGGACACGCCGCACTGCCACCCACGCCCAACCACAGGGCGCCACGTGGCCATCATGCCGCCGCCGCCGCTCCGGCCCGGGAGGCCCAGGTTCCGGCCCGCCCGAGGCGCCTCGCCGCGCCAGCCAACGAACACGCCCGGGGGTTGCGATGCAGGAGGCACCTGACTGACCCGCCATCGTAGAAACGCGCCCGGCGTGATCGCAAGATTGGTGAGACCAGGGCCGCGCCTCGGCAAACGAGCTCGGTCGGGTCTGTTCTAGGCCAGGCTACCCCGGCTGAGGGACACAACCAATAGTCCCCACACTGCGCTGCCAACCGTTCGAATCCACCACAGTTGCTTGGACCAGTATCCCGTTGGTGCCAGATGTCTCCTCTCGGGCTTGTTTGATGGCCCAGTGATCGCTGCCTTCCGAAGCTTTCCTCGGTAGGCAAGCTCCGCCCCCTGCTCACTCCCCACCGCCCCAAATCCCGCACCGCAGCGGCCGGCGCCGCGCGCCGGCGCGGCGGGCTGGCCGCGGGGGAGCGGCGCCTCTCCGCGCCGCGGACGGGGGACGCTCAGTGGGGCCGCCTCGGCGGGCTGCTGGCTGTGCCGCCCATGTCCAGCTCGGAGCCCGTCGAAGCGCCACGCAATAAACCCATGTGTTACCCACTGCCGCGGCGTGGGGCGGCCGACCTCCGCCATGGCCGTGGCGCCCTTGGTTCAGCGGACCGTGCCGGGGCTTAGGCGCGCCCCGGCCGGCCCTAGTCCCGGCGTCAGCCGGCGGCGTGTTCCCCCCGACCGCCGCATGGGACCACCCGGCGCACGCTCCCGGCTCCGACGCCGGCCTGCGGGCGCAAGGGGCCGGTAAGGTTTTAGGTTGTCGCCTGGGATTTTGTTGAAGGGCCGCAACCCGAGCGGCTCTCTCTATAACTCGTGCCACCGTAAGAGGAGCACGCTACTGGGACGCAGCTCACAAACTGAGGTGCGGTTTCTCCTTGGCGTAGGGCCACCCAACTAGCCGATCGCTCGATCGACTCCGGCGACAACGCTCTAGATGACAAGCGCAGTAATGGCTCGTTTTTTGCGAGTGGGGTTTTGTAGGACGATTCCGGCGACCCAATACCAGTGGACGAGCGCTGCTGAGGGGTGGCTCTGCAACCAAGTGGCGCAATGCGTCACCAGATATCTAGAATCACCGGTTCCGGGTAGTGCCCTCTACATGTCATCGATCCTTGAGTTAATCCGTTGGGACGTACGGTTCCTAAGATTCCGATTATTTCGTCATGACCTTGAGTACGACAATAACTTCCTGGCCGAGCGCCGTAGCCTCGGCGAGCTATTTGGGAGTGTAGCATATCAAATGTTCGCCTCAGAGAGTACACCTAATTTCATCTCCATTGCATAATTCTTCCCTCTCTGGTCGTAGACTAATCCACCTCGGTTCTCTTGATGCCCGAAATGCTGTTGGAAGAGTGCTATTTGAGTTAATTGTCAGATCTGCTGCTCCAAATAGCTATTTGTCATTTTTGCCATGATTTGTGTGCATGATATGCTCCTGAGCTCTACATGTGTTTTGTTATACTGCTTTGCCATCTTCTACAGAGGTGCCATCCATGTATTTTTGTGATGTGTGTGGTGACTAGCACAAGCTTGCAAAGTAGCTTCATTCGTTAATGCTGATTTCAGGGACTTAGAATTTCTAAGTCCTTGATCTGTTTTATCAATATGCCATATGTTCATGTTGTTTCCTAGTGATCCGTGCCTCTTTTGAGGATGATCAGTAAGGATGTTTTGTTAACTTGTAGTGCTCTATCCATCCATGTCTTTGTTTGAAATTATGGAGCACCCTAGCTTGAGTCAATCGAGCTCTACTTTTCCTATTTCATAATTCCTGGCAGATTGTCTACTTGTTAGCGATTTTGTCGAGGATGTTGTTGTTCTTGCCATGTCTAGCTTATATAATGTGTATTCTTGTTGGGTGTATGCTTAGATTGTCATGCCATGCTCTGTAGTGAGTGCATCGAGCTCGTGAACATGCCTACACGGCCTCCTTACTAACCAGCCAAAGACCTTCAGCAATTGCGTTGAGGCAACTGACACTGACGACTGGCTCGTGGACTTGTGCAAGCATTTCGAGTGCAGTTACGTCAGGCCTGAGGACTTTGTAGAGTTCACTTCCTTCCAACACAAAGACCAAGCTGCAGAATGGTTTCAACAGTACAAAGATTCCAAAGGAGGCCATGTGATTACCTGGGATGAATTCCGTCAAGACTTAAAAGCTCATCATATTCCTCATAGCGTGGTTGAAAGCAAGCGTGAGGAATTCCGCAACCTGAAGCAAGGTTCTATGTCTGTCTATGATTACAACAAGATGTTTCAGAAGCTCGCCCTCTTTGCTAAGCAGGACATCCCTGATGAGAAGAGCATGATATACTAGTTCAGGGGTGGTCTCAGAGAAGAAATCCAGCTAGCTCTTGTTCTCGGCAAGAGTTCTTTTTGATACTGGTGCATCTTTATCATTTTTATCGAAGCCTTTTGCATCCATGCATGATGTGCATACTATTGATTTGCCTAAGCCGATAGCGGTTTCTTCTCCGGGTTTGTTCATGAACACAAAAATGATGGCTCCGGATGTTACTATCACCTTGGGCGATAACAATTTCCTTTCTTCTCCAATGGTTCTTGGTAACTCAGATATTGATCTTATTCTCGGAAATGGGTTGGCTTTCTAAGCACAAGGCGCATCTTGATTGTGCTACCAGGCAGATTCAATTGACTCATTCGTCTGAGGATGTAATTGTCTTTGCCGCTCGTGATGATACAATCCGTCTATTTTCTTTCAATGAGAAGGGTGAACTGGATGCCATCTCGCAAATTCCAGTCATTTGCGAATATCAAGACGTCTTTCCAGAAGAGCTTCCAGGAATGCCTCCGCACCGGCCAGTTGAATTCGTCATCGATCTTGAGCCTGGCACGGAACCGATTTGCAAGCGTCCTTACAAGCTCAGACCTGAAGAGTTGAAGGAGCTGAAGAAGCAACTTGATATCAAGATAGAATGGGTCTCATTCGACCTAGTTCTTCTCCGTGGGGTTGTGGAGTACTTTTTGTGAAAAAGAAGGATGGAACGGACCGACTCTGTGTTGACTACCATCCATTCAACAACAAGACTATCAAGAACAAGTACCCACTTCCCAACATCAACGAGCTGTTCGAACAACTCAAAGGTGCCCAAGTATTCTCGAAGCTTGATCTCCGTATGTGTCGTGGTTTTGTCACGGCAGATGTCCTAGAGAAAGGACTTAGTCGTGGAGCCATCGCGACTGGTTAGCTTGAAGGGGTTAAAGCGGACACAAGGACGCAAGAGAGTTTATACTAGTTTGGCCCCTTCGATGAAGGTAAAAGCCTACGTCTAGTTGTGATGGAATTGATGGATGTTTCAATGACTAGGGAGCAAACAAGCTTCGCCTATGTCTCGAGTTGTTGTCTGTTGTCCTTGAACCACTGCCTGGTCGTCCCCTTATATACATGGGTGACGCCCGTCAGTTTACAGAGTCCCAACACCGGCTCATAGATGTGTCCGGTTTGGTCTCTACTTATTCCTAACTTACAATACAAGTTACATATTGACGCCGGTTTACGGCTACAGGCTCTCAACCGATTATGGGTCTTGAGCCCTCATCTACCTTCATGGGCTTTAACATACTTAACTACTGATGAAGTTAACCCGGCCCAGGTAGGCCGGTTTACGCCCTGTAGTAATATCCCCAACAGTATGGGTTATCACCAGATTCGAATCCGTGAGCAAGATATTCCCAAGACGGCTTTCAGAACAAGCTATGGTTCATATGAATACACTTTCATGTCTTTTGGCCTCGTCAACGCTCCTCCGACTTTCTCTCGCATGATGAACTTCATATTCAACGCCTACACAAATGACTTCATTTTGGTCTATCTCGATGACATTCTGGTCTTTTCGAAGAACAAGGAAGATCATGCCAAGCACTTGCGTTTGGTGCTCGATAAGCTCAGGGAACATCAGTTCTACGCCAAGTTCTCAAAGTGCGAGTTTTGGATCGATGAGGTTCTTTATCTTGGGCATATCATCTCTGCCAAGGGCATTGCGGTGAATCCTGAGAAGGTGTCTGCAATTGTGAATTGGGAACCACCTCAGAACGTGAAGCAACTCCGTAGCTTCCTCGGTCTCGCGAGCTACTGTCGAAGGTTCGTGGAGAACTTTTCAAAGATCGCGAAGCCTCTTTCAAACCTTCTCCAGAAGCACGTCAAGTACGTTTGGTCTCCAGAATGTGACATCGCTTTCAACACTTTGAAAGAGAAATTGGTCACTGCTCCAGTTCCGACTCCTCCTGATGAAGCCAAACCGTTCGAGGTCTTCTGCGATGCCTCTCTTCAAGGTCTTGGTGCAGTATTGATGCAAGAGAAGAAAGTTGTGGCCTATACCTCTCGCCAGTTGAAGCCCAACGAGAAGAACTACCCCACTCATGACCTCGAGTTGGCGGCAGTTGTGCATGCTCTTTTGACTTGGAGACATCTCTTATTGGGAAGAAAAGTGGACATCTTCACTGACCACAAGAGTCTCAAGTACATCTTCACTCAGCCTAATCACAACCTCAGGCAGACTCGTTGGGTCGAAATGATTCAAGAGTATAATCCGAGTATCAAGTATACTCCAGGCAAGGCCAATGTGATTGCTGAAGCTTTGAGCAGGAAGGCTTATTGCAACAGTCTGATTCTCAAGCCTTACCAACCCGAGCTTTGTGAAGCTTACCGCAAACTCAATCTGCAAGTTGTTCCTCAAGGTTTCCTCGCCAACCTTCAAGTCTCTCCTACCTTGGAAGATCAGTTTCGCGAGGCTCAACTTCTTGATGCTATGGTGAAGAAGGTGAAGATTGGGATGGCCAAGAGTCAACCCAAGTACAAGTGCTACCGCCTTGATGACAAGGATACTCTCTTCTTTGAGGATCGTATTGTTGTGCCCAAAGGTGACCTTCGTAAAGTTATCATGAATGAGGCTCACAATTCACTCCTCTCCATCCACCCTGGGAGTACAAAGATGTATCAGGACCTCAAGCAGGCTTATTGGTGGACTCGAATGAAGCGCGAGATTGCTTAGTTCGTGAATGAATGTGATGTCTGCAGAAGAGTGAAGGCAGAACACCAAAGGCCAGCTGGTCTCCTCCAACCTCTTGCCATTCCAGAATGGAAGTTTGACCACATTGAGATGGACTTTGTGACTGGGTTTCCAAAGTCCAAGTGTGGCAATGATGCTATATTCTTAATCATCGACAAGCTCACTAAAGTGGCTCACTTTCTGCCTATCAAAAAGTCTATCACTGCAGCTCAATTGGCGGAGCTGTATACCTCTCGGATTGTCTCTCTACACGGCATTCCACAGGTGATCTCTTCAGACCGTGGCAGCATCTTTACCTCCAAGTTTTGGGATTCTTTTCAGAAGGCCATGGGCACCAACATCCGCTTTAGCACAGTTTTCCACCCTCAGACTAGCGGTCAAGTCGAGCGTGTCAATCAGGTTCTTGAAGATATGCTCAGGGCTTGTGTGATCTCTTTCGGCATGAAGTGGAAAGATTGTCTTCCATACGCCGAATTATCCTACAACAACAATTTTCAAGCAAGTACGGGCAAGGCCCCATTCGAAATTCTGTATGGCAGGAAGTGTCGTACTCCTCTCAACAGGTCAGAAACCGGCGAACGTCAACTTCTGGGAAATGACTTAATCACGGAGGCAGAGGAGATGCGTAAAGTCATTCGTGATAACCTCAAAGCGGGACAAGCGCGCCAGAAGAGATACTATGATAGTAAGCACCATGATTTGGCTTTCGAGATCGGAGACCACGTTTACCTCTGCCTCTCTCCAATGAAAGGTACTCGTCTCTTCGGTATCAAAGGGAAGCTTGCCCCTAGATACGTGGGTCCTTTCAAAATCGTCAGCAAGAGAGGCGATCTCGCCTATCAACTCGAGCTTCCTTCAAACTTTGCAAATGTGCATGACGTGTTCCATGTCTCTCAGCTCCGCAAGTGCTTCAAGACTCCTAACTGCACCGTCAACTTCGATGACATTGATCTCCAAGAAGATCTCTCTTATCATGAGCACCCCGTGGCTATTCTTGAAGAGACTGAACGCAAGACTCGCAATAAGTCAATCAAATTCCTCAAATTCAAGTGGTCACACCATTCCGACCGTGAAGCCACCTGGGAACGCGAGGATCACCTCCGTTCTGAGTACCCGGCGTTCTTCCAGTCCTAGATCTCGGGACGAGATCCTTTCGTAGTGGTGGAGTGTTGTAACACCCCGGATGTAATTTACCTAATATGTACTCCAACTCTTGCCGTTTCCGGCACTAAGTTATTTTATTTCTCGGTTTCGGGTTTTTGTCTCCATGTGTTGTTGCCGTTGTCATGCATCTCATATCATGTAATCATGTGCATTGCATTTGCATACGTGTTCGTCTCATGCATCCGAGCATTTTCCCCGTTGTCCATTTTGCATTTCGGCGCTCCTATCTCCTCCGGTGTTCCTTTCTACTTTCATTTCGTGTGTGGGGGTTAAACATTTCCGGATTGGACTGAGATTTGCCAAGCGGCCTTGGTTTACTACCGGTAGACCGCCTGTCAAGTTTCATACCATTTGGACTTCGTTTGATACTCCAACGGTTAACCGAGGGACCAAGAAGGCTTCATGTGTGTTTCAGCCCAACACCCTTCCATTTTGGCCCAAAACCCTCTCCATCATCTAGAGCGTTCGATCACGATCGCGTGGCCGAAAACCGCACCTCATTTGGACTCTCCTAGCTCCCTCTATGCCTATATAAAGACCTCCTCCCTCAAAATCCGGGCGAAACCCTAACCTACCTTCCCCTCTCCGCGCCGGACGTGTCCATCCGCCGTCGGACACGCCGCGCCGCCGCCCGCGCCCAACCACCGGGCGCCACGTGGCCTTCGTCCCGCCGCCGCCGCTCCGGCCAGGGAGGCTCAGGTCGGGCCCCCGAGGCCCATCGCCGCCCCGCGCCTCCCCGCTCCATCCCGCCGCCCGCGCGCCGCCTCTCCGCCGGAGACGCTCCGTCGCGCCGCCCTGTACCGCCGTCGCATCCCGCCGGCCACCGCCTCACCAACCTCCGCCGCCGCGCCGGCCGAAGTCCGGCGACAGCGCCGCGCCACCGGAGCTCTGGCACCGACGCCCGCGGCCACCACCACCATCTCCGAACCCCTCCACTCCGGCGACCACACCCTCCGGCGACCTCCACCTCCTCCACGGCGACATCTCCGGCGAACTCCGGCGCCGAGCTGCTACAGTGCGCATGCGCCCGATCTAGATCCGGTCCGGTTGCTACAGTAAACCCTCACCGGTTGACTTTTTTGTCATGCTATAACTCTGCATCCGTAGCTCCGTTTTGGGCGTGTAGCATATCAAAATGTTCGTCTCAGAGAGTACATCATTTCATCTCACTGCATCATTTTTATTTGAGCTCATCTTGATGCCCGAAATGCTGTTGAAAGAGAGCTATTTGAGTTAATTGTCAGATGTGCTGCACCAAATAGCTATTAGTCATTTTTGTCATGTTTAATGTGTGCATGATATGCTCCTGAGATCTACATGTGTTTTGTTATATTCTTTGCCATCTTTACAGAGGTGCTATCCATGTATGTTTGTGACATGTGTGGTGACTAGCACAAGCTTGCAAACTAGTGCATTCGTTAATGCTGATTTTAGGGACTTAGAATTTCTGTAAGTCCTTGATCTGTTTTTATCAATATGCCATATGTTCATGTTGTTTCCTAGTGATCCGTGCCTATTTTGAGGATGATCAGTAAGGATGATTTGTTAACGTTGTGGTGCTCTATCCATCCATGTCTTTGTTTGCAATTATGGAGCAACCTAGCTTGAGTCAATCGAGCTCTACTTTTGCTATTTCGTAATTCCTGGCAGATTGTCTACTTGTTAGCGATTTTGCCGAGGATGTTGTTCTTGATCCGTGCATGCTATGTTGTTTCTCTTTCCATGTCTAGCTTATATAATGTGTATTCTTGATGGGTGTATGCTTAGATTGTCATGCCATGCTCTGTAGTGAGTGCATCGAGCTCCCGTTTTTCACTAAGTCTGTAACCTGATTATGTTTTTGCCATGTTCACATGCTTGCAATTGTATTTTCTGATCCCTTTTGGCTCAAGGTCACTAAGGGACTTTTGTTAAGCTCTTTTAGTAGCTCCATGCCATGCCTTGCTTTGCCATGTTAAGTTCCTGTAGCATATAGTTTTCATGCTCCAAAGTGTGCTACCTGATCTGAAATTCCAGGCTTGTGTTAATTTCACTAAGTCTGAAACTTGTTATCGTTTGCACTTTTGCCATGCTTGTTTGAACCTGTTAATGGATGAATTGGCCGTAGCTCAGTGTTCATACTTTGTCAAGCATCATGAGTGGATCCTTGCCATGTATTTTTTTGCCATATTTGAGTGCTGTAACATATTTAACTTGATGCATTTATATGGCTACTTGCTGTTTATCGCAGACCGGTGCCATATTTGTTTTGCTTGCCATTTCCAAACCGTGCATCCGATTCCGGTGTTCTTTATATCGATTTCAACCGAAATCACCTCATATTTCCAGTGCCACTCTTGTATTTCCAAGTTGAGGCCAGGTTCCATCATTCGTTGTCAAATATTGCATATGCATCACATATCGCATCCCGCATAGCATACCATGTTTGCATCATGTTGTTTGAGCTTTGCACGTGGTTGATTGTGTTCCTTTTGCTTGTTTTGTCTTGTTTGGGTAGAGCCAGGAGACGAGTTCGCTAACGAGGAGCCCGTTGAGTTTGCTTTCGAGAATCCAGTCAACTCTAACACGTTTGCAGGCAAGATGATCATACCCTCGAAATCACTTCTATCTTTGCTTGCTAGATGCTCGCTCTTTTGCTATGCCTATGCCACGATGCCTACCACTTGCTTATCATGCCTCCCAAATTTCCATGTCAAACCGCTAACCCACCATGTCCTAGCAAACCGTTGATTGGCTATGTTACCGCTTTGCTCAGCCCCTCTTATAGCGTTGCTAGTTGCAGGTGAAGATTGGAGACCGTTCCTTGTTGGAACATTATTTTCTTGTTGGGATATCACTATATTATCTTGTTATCTTAATGCATCTATATACTTGGTAAAGGGTGGAAGGCTCGGCCTTTTTCCTAGTGTTTTGTTCCACTCTTGCCGCCCTAGTTTCCGTCATATCGGTGTTATGTTCCCGGATTTTGCGTTCCTTACGCGGTTGGGTGATAATGGGAAACCCTTGACAGTTTGCCTTGAATAAAACTCTTCTAGCAATGCCCAACATTGGTTTTACCATTTTCCACCTAGCCTTTTTTCCTTGGGTTTCGCGGACTCAAGGGTCATCTTTGTTTTAACCCCCCCGGGCCAGCGCTTCTCTAAGTGTTGGTCCAACCGAGCGATGTCCGGGGCCACCAGGGGCAACTCTAGGCTGGCCTACCCTACGTCTTGCTCATCAGGTGTGCCCTGAGAACGAGATATGTGCAGCTCGTATCGGGATTTTTCGTCACATCTGGGTGGTGTTGCTCCTATCGGGATACCGAGTCTGATCGGAATGTCCCGGGAGAAGGTTGGGACTCCCCTGCAGGGATTTGAACTTTCGAAAGCCGTGCCCGCGGTTATGGGCAAATGGGAATTTGTTAATGTCCGGTTGTAGATAAGTTGAACCTTAACTTAATTAAAATGAATCAACTGTGTGTGTAACCGTGATGGTCTCTTCTCGGCGGGGTCCGCGAAGTGAACACGGTGTTGGAGTAATGCTTGCCGTAGTTTGTTCTCTAGTTCTTCGTTCGAGCTCTGCCTTCTCTTCTCGCTCTCTTTTGCGAACAGGTTAGCCACCAAATTTGCTAGTCGCTTTCTGCAGCTCCACATATTACCTTGCCTTTCCTATAAGCTAAAATAGTCTTGATCGCGACGGTGCGAGATTGCTGAGTCCCCGTGGCTCACAGATTACTTCCAAACTAGATGCAGGGCCCGATGACTCCGTTCCAGATGATGCGCTTGAGCTCAAGTGGGAGTTCGATGAAGCCTCCCGTCGTTACTATGTGTCTTTCCCTGATGATCAGTAGTGGTACCTAGTTGGGGCGATCGGGACCATGTCGCATGTTGGGGGTTGATCTTTTATTTTGGTACCGTAGTCGGACCATGAGTGATTTGATGATTGTAATGCTATTTATGTACTTTGTGTGATGTGGCGAGTGTAAGCCAACTATGTACCTTTCCCCTTATTATTTATTTACATGGGTTATTGTGAAGATTACCTTACTTGCGACATTGCTTTCAATGCGGTTATGCCTCTAAGTCGTGCTCCGACACGTCGGAGATATAGCCGCATCAAGGGCGTTACACCGCCCGAGCGCCGCAGCCCTTCGATCGCGCCGCCGCTCGCCGCCCTCGTGGGTCCCTGCCTATGCGCCGCCGCTCGCCGTCCTCGCTGCTCCACTGCGGGGCTGTGCCGCCCCCGCACCGTCATCTCCTTCCTCTGGCCACTAGAACTCCGGCAACCCCGTCCTCTCTGGCTAGTCCGCCGCACCGGTCGCCGTCTTCCCCGTCAACTCAGGCGACCCAACTCCGGCCACCCTTGACCCACGTGCCGAAACCCTAGATCTGGAAATCTGAGAGGTTGAAATTCTACGAAGTTCCGAATCCCTATAATTTTTATGACATCTTCATCATGCTATATCTCCATGCCCGTTACTCCGATACATGCATATGATATGTCGAAATGTTCGCCTCGTGATGCTCTTCATGACAGTGTCATTTTCATGCATGTTACTGTCCATTTTGATGCCATTATCATAGTTGCAAGAGTGCCATAAAATGTTGTCTGCTAGAAGTTTACAGAACTTGGTGATTTGTCGTTTACGTTGCATTTTGTGTTTGCATCCTATGAGCATGATGTCGACATGTTTTATGAGCTCCAACATGCCATCTTTACATGGGTGTAAGTCTTGTATTTTTGTGATCTATGTGGTGACTAGCACAAGCATGCAAAGTAGGCTTCATAATGTTGATGTTTTCAAACACTCTGGTTTTGCTAAGTCCTTTTTCTGTTATATTTTTTATGCTATGTAAACTTGTTGCTACCATGAGATCCATGCACATTTTGAGATAGTTTAGTAAGAATGTTTTGCAGATGTGGAATTTTGCTATCCATTCACGCCTTTGGTTGTAATTATGGATCACGCTAGCTTGTCATTTCCTTTCTCTACTTTTGCTAAATATTGTTCCTGGCAGATTGTTAACATGTTATTCAACTTTGCCATGGGTATTCCTAGTGATGCATGGACCCTATGAGCTTTCTCTTGCGATTTTAGCTTCTTGAATATGTCTACTTCATTTTGGTTACTTTTACATGCCATGAAATGCCTTGTGGTGAGTGATTTGAGCTTGAAAAGTTGCTATCATGAATCTGTTCCTGCCATGCTCTGTTTTTCTTCCAAGTCTGAAACTGTTCATATAACTTGCCATGTTTGCATGTGTGCTACCATATTTTCCATGCATCTTTGGGTTAAGGTCATTTAGGGAGTTTTGTTCTATGTCTTTAGTACTAGCATGCCATGCCTTTGTTTGCCATGATATGTTCCTGTAGCATGTTGTTTGTAAGCTCTAAACTTTGCTTCCTGATGCTGTTTTGACATGCTTAGTATTTTCTTTAAGTCTGTGAATCTGATATCATTTGCATTTTTGCCATGCTATTTTGAGCTTGTTCTAGCGAGAAATAGCAGGAGCTTAGTGTGTACTATATGGTCATATGCTTTGTTGCCATGTTGGACTATTGTAGCATAATTTCTTGTTGCATTCTAAGAGCTATCATAATGTTAATCACAGTTTTGCATCATTCTTGTATTGCTTGTCATTTGCAAACCGTGCATCCGTTTCCAGTGATTTTTTTATTGATTTTGACCGACATCACCTCATCTTTCCAATGACATACATGGGTTGCCAAGCTGACGCCTTGATCATTCTTTCCCTTCCGGTGTACCCTTATGCATTGCACATCATATCTTGCATTCCATGCCATGTCTTGCATCATGTTGCTTGTCCATTGCACCATGATTGATTGTTTTTCCATTGTTTGTGTTCTTGCTTTGGGTAGAGCCGGGAGACGAGTACGTGAATGAGGAACCTGTTGAGTATGCTAACGAGGAGCAAGCTTTCGACAACTCTGGGCACATTGCAGGCAAGATGACCATACCCTCGATATCACTTCTATCTTTGCTTGCTAGTTGTTTGTACTATCGCTATGTCGCGCTACCTACCACTTGTTATATCATGCCTCCCATATTGCCATGTCAAGCCTCTAACCCGCCTTCCTAGCAAACCGTTGTTTGGCTAAGTTACCGCTTTTGCTCAGCCCCTTTTATAGCGTTGTTAGTTGCAGGTGAAGTTGAAGTTTGTTCCATGTTGGAACATGGTTATGTTGGGATATCACAATATCTCTTATTTTTAATTAATGCATCTATATACTTGGTAAATGGTGGAAGTCTCAGCCTTATGCCTGGTGTTTTGTTCCACTCTTGCCGCCCTAGTTTCCGTCATACTAGTGTTATGTTCCTTGATTTTGCGTTCCTTATGGGGTTGGGGTTACAGGACCCCTTGACTGTTCGTTTTGGATAAAACTCCTCCAGCAAGGCCGAACCTTGGTTTTACATTTGCCAACCTAAGCCTTTTCCCTTGTGTTCTGCAGACCCGAGGGTCATCTTTATTTTAATCCCCCTGGGCCAGTGCTCCTCTGAGTGTTGGTCTATCCTAGAGCCACTTGCAGTGCCACCCCTTCACCCGAGGTCTTCGGTTGCCATACATAGTGTTCATCTGGTGTGCCAGGAGAACGAGATATATGCAGCTCCTATCGGGATATGTCAGCACATCGGGCGGTCTTGCTAGTCTTGTTTTAGCATTGCCGAAATGTCTTGTAACCGGGATTCCGAGACTGATCGGGTCTTTCCGGTAGAAGGAATATCCTTCGTTGATCGTGGGAGCTTGTAATGGGATATGTTGGGACACCCCTGCAGGCTATAAACTTTCGAGAGCCGTTCCCGCAGTTATGTGGTAGATGGGAATTTGTTAATATCTGGTTGTAGAGAACTTGACACATGACATAATTAAAATGAATCAACCGCGTGTGTAGCCGTGATGGTCTCTTTTCAGCGGAGCCCGGGAAGTGAACACGGTTTGGGTTATGTTTTTTGAACGTAAGTTGTTTCAAGATCACTTCTTGATCACTTGTAGCTTCACGTCCGTTGCGTATCTTCTCATTTTACTCTTATTTGCGTATGTTAGCCACCATATTTGCTTAGCGCTTGCTGCAACTCCACCTCATTACCTTATCCTACCCATAAGCTTAAATAGTCTTGATCTTGCGGGTGTGAGATTGCTGAGTCCTCGTGACTCACGGATACTTCCAAACAGTTGCAGGTGCCGATGATACTAGCGTAGGTGATGCTACCGAACTCAAGTGGGAGTTCGACGAGGGCCATGGTCGTTACTACGTGTCATTTCCTGATGATCAGTAGTGGAGCCTAGTTGGGACGATCGGGGATCTAGCAGTTGGGTTTATCTTCTTTTTCATTTGGTTGTCCGTAGTCGGAATATGAGTGTATCTTGTATGTTGTATGAATTATTTATGTATTTTGTGACGTGGCGAGTGTAAGCCAACTCTATTTACCCCTTTCTTTTTCATTACATGGGATGTTTGAGAAGATGACCCTTCTTGTGACAAAACCACTATGCGGTTATGCATCTAAGTCGTGCCTCGACACGTGGGAGCTATAGCCGCATCGTGGGCGTTTCAAGATGGTAATCAGAGCCATCTCTGACTTAGGAGCCCCTGCTTGATCGAATCGATGACGTTGTTGAGTCTAGAACAAAAATGTTTTGAGTCTTAGGATTATATATATCGGAGAGTAGGATTCTTTTTACTCCTCAGTTCCTTCGTCGCTCTGGTGAGGCCTCCTGACGTAGATGTTTTGACTTTCTTCTCCCCAAATTTCACAAAAAAAAATTAGGATCACGCGAGTATCTTGGAATCATTCTAATATTGTTATGATGAGAACATTGTTCTTGGCGCCTCCTGACATTTAGGGGTTGTGGCAGTGTCCCGGGGAGTTGAGCTCCGAGGTATTGTCGTCACAATTTTACCGTTGCAGTTCTGGAATACCTGAGTTCACCGACATAAAAAATCTCTTTTATGCAGTTGTTGGTGAGATAACCTCGACGCCACCCAGTACTAGGGCGAGAGTTTGGCAGTATTTCCATAACTCATATAACGGATGCTTTTTGAAGGTTGAGGTACATGATTTCCGGAGTTTTCTTGGTTATGTGTTGACAGATGGATACAGTTGGAGCGTAGGGCTTGTTAGTTGTGTGATATATATTGTGCCTCCCTGTATCCCCAGCACCAGATTGCATAACCAAAAAGTTTCGGGAGTTTATAGGTGGGAATTCAAGTAGCTCTAGTATTTGTTCCTGCTGATATTTGGTTTGTGATTGGGTAAGCCTTACCACTTATTTGTTCCAGTCATACCTTGTTGTTTCATTCATCAACCTTTATCTAAGTGGCTTCTCACCTTAATGGATGTGTGATGTTAACTTTGGAATTCATTTGTTCAATCCTTGTTCGAATCTTTATTGTGAAGACTATATGTTGCAATTTCTATCCATTGATTCAGCTTGTCTATTTGCCTATCAAGATGCTAACGGATGTCACCCTCTTCAGGATGGCTCCTCCAACGTGTCTGAATCCGGAACGCAATGGTGGGAGTCAGGCGAAGCCTCCACCTCCGCCTCCGAAGGAATGGCAAGCTGTCATGGCAGCCACCAACGCCAATTCCCAGATGCTTTTGCAACTCTTGCAAGAGCGCAACCAAGGGAATCAAGGCCAAGGGACTTTCAACAATCAGCCTCAGTTTTCTACCCTTAACCAGTTCCTTGCAGATCAGCCGAAGTCTTTCAGCTACTGTGCTGAGGCCATGGACGCTGATGATTCGCTCATGGACATCAACAAGCACTTTGAATGTAGCAATGTCAGGCCTGAGGACTATGTCAAGTTCGCTTCTTTTCAGCTCAAGGACCAAGCTACTGATTGGTATCAACAATACAAAGATTCCAGAGGAGGTCATGTGATTACCTGGGATGATTTCTGCCGAGACTTCAAAGCTCATCATATTCCAACAAGTGTTTCTATGAACAAGCATGAGGAGTTCCGCAATCTCAAGCAAGGAAGCA
Organism: Triticum urartu; assembly: GCF_003073215.2. Lineage (NCBI taxonomy): Eukaryota > Viridiplantae > Streptophyta > Magnoliopsida > Poales > Poaceae > Triticum > Triticum urartu. The sequence goes on along the minus strand of NC_053025.1, from coordinate 372,654,137 downwards.
TGTCCGTGTACCAATACAACATCCAGTTTCAGAAACTTGCTCGCTTCGCAAGGCAGGATGTTCCTGATGAAAAGAGCATGATCTATCACTTCAGAGGTGGCCTCAAAGAAGATCTATAGTTAGCTCTCGTGCTTCTTGAGCCTACTAAGTTCGATCAATTCTATAACATGGCCCTCAAGCAGGAAGGTGCTGAGCTCAAGTGTGGGGCTTCTAAGAAGAGAATTAGGGATGCACTTCAGTCTTCTTCTTCCTCACAAGTGGCAACTAAGCAACAGAAGTTCTGGCTTCCTCCTCCTCCATTTCGTCAGCCCTACCAGCAGAAGAACAAAGGTGGCCATGGATCTTCCCACCCACCCAACCCAGTCTATCCGAACAAGTCTCAGACTCAAGCTCGAAGGTCAAGTGCTCCTTATCATCGTCCGCTCTCAGAGATCACTTGCAACAAGTGTCAGCAGAAAGGTCACTATGTGAATAAGTGCTTCAACCAAAGGCGCCTTCCGCCTCCTCCTCCTGTGAGATCTTCCAGCAGTGCAGTGGTCAAGCATAATCCCAAGCATGCAAAGGTGAACTTGTTGAATGCAGCTCAATTAGAGGAATCCACTAATGTGATAATGTGTAACCTCTCAGTTAATGGCATTCCTGCAAAAGTTTTATTTGATACTCGTGCATCGCTTTCTTTCATCTCAAGACCTTTTGTTACCAAGCATGAGTTTGTGATGGAAAAGATTCCTATCCCGTTGAAGATTGTGTCCCCGGTTAAGCAAATGACATCTAATAATTGCGTCCGGATGTTTCTATCAAGATGGGTGTCGGTGTCAAAATCGGCGGATCTCGGGTAGGGGGTCCCAAACTGTGCGTCTAGGCGGATGGTAACAGGAGGCAGGGGACACGATGTTTTACCCAGGTTCGGGCCCTCTTGATGGAGGTAAAACCCTACGTCCTGCTTGATTTATTCTTGATGATATGAGTATTACAAGAGTTGATCTACCACGAGATCGGAGAGGCTAAACCCTAGAAGCTAGCCTATGGTATGATTGTATGTTGTCCTATGGTCTAAAACCCTCTGGTTTATATAGACACCGGAGAGGTTTAGGGTTACACAAGGTCGGTTACAAAGAAGGAGATCTATATATCCGTATTGCCAAGCTTTCCTTCCACGCCAAGGAGAGTCCCATCCGGACACGGGACGAAGTCTTCAATCTTGTATCTTCATAGTCCAACAATCCGGCCAAAGGTTATAGTCTGGCTGTCCGGATACCCCCTAATCCAGGACTCCCTCAATGGGCAACTATAAATTTCAGTGTAAACCAATTGTTCTTGGAGACTGTGATATTGATCTAATTCTCGGGATGGACTAGCTTTCTAAGCACAAGGCTCAGCTTGATTGTGCTACCAGGGAGATTCAGTTGACACACTCTTCTGACGATGTGATCATCTATGCCGCTCGGGATGAAACCATTCGACTTTTTTCTCTCAATGAGAAGGGCGAGTTGGATGCAATTTCTCGGATTATAGTAGTTTGTGAGTACCAAGACGTCTTTCCATAAGAGCTTCCGGGAATGCCTCCTCACCGACTAGTTGAATTCGTTATCGATCTTGAGCCTGGTATGGAACCCGTTTGCAAGCGTCCATACAAGCTTGAACCAAAGGTGCTGAAGGAATTGAAGAAATAGCTCGATGAACAAGCGCGTCTAGGTTTGATCAGACCGAGTTCATCTCCGTGGGGTTGTGGTGTTCTTTTTCTCCATGAGAAGGATGGCACGGACCGACTTTGTGTCTACTACCGTCCATTGAACAAGAAGATAGTTAAGAACAAGTATCCACTTCCCAACATCAATGAGCTATTCGAGCAACTTAAAGGTGCCAAAGTATTCCCCAAGCTTGACCTTCGTATGGGTCATCATCAGATTCACATTCGTGAACAAGATATTCCCAAGACAACATTCAGAACAAGCTTTGGTTGTTATGAATATACTTTCATGTCTTTCAGCCTTGTCAATGCTCCTCCAAGTTTCTCTCACATGATGAACTTCATCTTCAACCCCTACACTAATGAATTCGTCCTGGTGTATCTCGATGATATCTTGGTATTCTCCAAGAATAAGAAGGATCATGCCAAGCAATTGCGATTGGTGCTCGACAAGTTCAGAGAGTATCAATTCTATGCAAAGTTTTGCAAATTTGAGTTTTCGCTTGATGAAGTTATTTATCTTGTTCATATCATCTCCACCAAGGGCATTGCTGTTAATCTAGAAAAGGTTTCTGCAATTGTGAACTGGGAACCTCCTCAGAATGCCAAGCAGCTCCGCAGTGTTCTTGGTCTTGCAAGCTATTGCTGAAGATTCATTGAGAATTTCTCTAAGATTGCAAAGCCTCTTTCCAACCTAATCCAAAAGCATGTTAAGTATCTATGGACTCCTGAGTGCGACGTTGTTGTCAACACCCTCAAAGAGAAGCTAGTCTCAGCTCTTGTCTTGACTACTCCTGATGAATCCAAGCTATTCGAAGTTTTCTGTGATGCCTCATTGCAAGGTCTCGGCGCTGTGTTAATGCAAGAGAAGAAAGTTGTGGCTTAGACCTCTCATCAGTTGAAGCCCAATGAAAGGAACTACCCCATTCACGATCTTGAGTTGGCGGTAGTTTTCCATGCATTAATAACATGGAGACTTCTCTTGTTGGGAAGGAAAGTGGACATTTTCAACGATCACAAGAGGCTCAAATACATCTTCACTCAACCCAACCTCAACCTCAAGCAAACTTGTTGGGTCGAAATGATTCAAGAGTACAATCCAAGTATTGAATATACTCCAGGCAAGTCCAATATCATTGCAGATGCTTTGAGCAGGAAGGCTTATTGCAGCAGCTTAATCCTCAAGCCATTCCAACCGGATCTTTGTCAAGCTTTCCGCATACTCAACCTCCAAGTTGTTCCTCAAGGTTTTCTTGCCAACCTTCATGTCACTCCTACTTTGGAAGACCAAATTCGTGAGGCACAACTCCTGGATACCATGGTGAAGAAGGTGAAACATGGTATTGCCAAGGGCCAACCCAAATACAAGTGCTATCGCATTGATGACAAAGCCACTTTATTCTTTGAGGACCGGATTGTGGTTCCTAAAGGTGATCTAAGGAAGGTCATAATGAATGAAGCACACAATTCTCTTCTGTCCATTCATCCAGGCAGTTCGAAGATGTACCATGAACCCAAGCAGTCGTATTGGTGGACTCTAATGAAGCGAGAGATTGCTCAATTCGTGAATGAATGTGATGTCTACCAAAGGATGAAAGCAGAACACCAACGACCAGCTGGTCTAATCCAACCTCTTGCTATTCCAGAATGGAAGTTTAATCATATCGACATGGACTTCGTGAATGGATTTCCTAAGTCCAAGAGTGGGAATGATGCTATCTTCGTTTCCATTGACAAGCTTACAAATGTGGCTCATTTCCTTCCAATCAAAGAATCTATCATAGTAGCTCAGTTGGTAGAGCTATACACCTCCAGAATTGTCTCCTTGCACGGTATTCCGCAATTGTTGTCTTCAGACCGCGGAAGCATTTTCACTTCTAAATTCTGGGACTCCTTCCAGAAGGCCATGGGCACCAACATTCGCTTCATCATAGCTTTCCATCCTAAAACAAGTGGGCAAGTCCAGCAAGTCAATCAAATCCTCCAAGACATGCTTAGGGGTTGTGTCATCTCTTTCAATATGAAGTGGGATGATTGTCTCCCATATGCTGAGTTCTCCTACAACAACGGTTTCCAAGCGAGTTCGGGCAAGGCCCCATTCAAAATTCTCTACGGCAGAAAGTGATGTACTCCTCTCAACTGGTTTGAGACTGGTGAATGCCAACTTCTTGGCAAGGACTTGATCACAGAAGTTGAAGAAATGTGTAAAGTCATCCGTCAAAATCTCAAAGTCGCACAATCGCGCCAGAAGAGTTACTATGAGAGCAAGCACCGTGACTTGGCTTTCGAGATCGGAGACCATGTCTACCTCCGCGTCTCTCCAATGAAAGGTACTCAACGCATCGGCATGAAAGGGAAGATTGCCCCGAGATACGTGGGTCCTTTCAAGATCATTGGCAAAAGAGGCGACCTCGCCTATCAAATCAAGATTCCGTCCAACTTCGTAAATGTGCACGATGTGTTTCACGTGTCACAGCTTCGCAAGTGCTTCAAGACCCCTGAGCGCACTATCAACTTCGAAGAGATTGATCTCCAAGAAGATTTGTCTGATCATGAGTATCCCGTTCCTATTCTTGAAGAAACCGAGCGCAAGACTCGCAACAAGACAATCAAATTCCTGAAAGTGAAGTGGTCACACCATTCCGACCAAGAAGCCACCTGAGAACGCGAGGATCACCTCCGTTTCAGTCCTAGATCTTGGGACGAGATCCTCTTGAAGTGGTAAAGTGTTGTAACACCCCGGATGTAACTTTCCATATTTGTACCTCCAACTCTTGCCATTTTCCGGCTATGTGATACGATATTCCCTTCATGGTCTGTGAGGGAGTCCTGGATTAGGGGGTATTCGGACAGCCGGACTATAACCTTTGGCCGGACTGTTGGACTATGAAGATACAAAATTGAAGACTTCATCCCGTGTCCGTATGGGACTCTCCTTGGCGTGGAAGGCAAGCTTGGCAATACAGATATATAGATCTCCTTCTTTGTAACCGACCTTGTGTAACCTAACCCTCTCCGGTGTCTATATAAACTGGAGGGTTTTAGTCTGTAGGACAACATACAATCATACCATAGGCTAGCTTCTAGGGTTTAGCCTCTCTGATCTCGTGGTAGATCAACTCTTGTAATACTCATATCATCAAGAATAAATCAAGCAGGACGTTGGGTTTTACCTCCATCAAGAGGGCCCAAACCTGGGTAAAACATCGTGTCCCCTGCCTCCTATTACCATCCGCCTAGACGCACAGTTCGGGACCCCCTACCCGAGATCCGCCGGTTTTGACACCGACATTGGTGCTTTCATTGAGAGTTCCTCTGTGTCGTCGCAGTTAGGCTTGATGGCTCCTGCTATCATCGATAGCGATGCAGTCTAGGGTGAGACTTTTCTCCTGGACAGATCTTTGTGTTCGGCGGCTTCGCACTGCAGGCCAACTCGCTTGGCCATCTGGAGCAGATCGAAAGCTACGCCCCTGGCCATCATGTCAGGTTTGGAAGCTTAAATTACACGGCCGATATCCGCGGAGACTTGATCTTCGACGGATTAGAGCCCCTGCCTTGTGCGCCACGCGGTCACGATGAGTACGATTTAGCTCTACCATCGGACCGTATTCAGGAGATCGCACCGGTAGCCGCTTCGAGCCTCGATTCGGAGCTAGTTGCGCCATCCATGGACGGGTGGATAGACTCCATCACGGAGGCCGTATCCTCAGCGGCGATCGAGCCGAATATCGACCTTACCCTTCATGAGAGTCGTGTTGCCAAACTGCCGGATCCTTCCCCGGCCACGGACTCCGAACCGCCTGCGCCCGTGCCTATCAAATCCGACCGGGCGCCAATCATGGAGTTCACCTCCGCGGATATCTTTCAGCACTCGCCCTTCGGCGACATACTGAATTCATTAAAGTCTCTCTCCTTGTCAGGAGAGTCCTGGCCGAACTATGTCCGGCAGGATTGGGATGCGGATGACGAAGAAATTCGCTGCCCACCCACCACCCACTTAGTAGCCACTGTCGATGACTTAACCGACATGCTCGACTTCGACTCTGAAGACATCGACGGTATGGACAATGATGCAGGAGACAAAAAGGAACCATTGCCCACAGGGCACTGGACGCCCACTTCATCACATGACGTATACATGGTGGACACACCAAAAGAAAACGACGACAAGGAACGGAAGGACGCAACGAAGGGTTGTCCCCTCGAGAAGCAGTCAAAGCGGCGGAGTAAGCGCCGCTCCAAATCCCGCCTAGGTAGAAACAACGATCATATAGACCCAGCGTTAGAGCAGGGTGAACCATCGCCGGACCACGGCAACACGGAGAATCAAACCGAACAACCCGACTCTATCAAAGATAATAGTCCGGACGACATCACACTGGACAGACACCCGGAGCAATAGAATGCCTGTCAAAGGCTTGTTGCCACCGCGAGCAGTCTAAAAAAAGCAGAAGCAAAGGCTCAAGGCTGCGCAAGACACATTCAGAATCAGATGGAGTAAAGTACTCAACACAGCAGTGAAGTACGGTGGTAATCACCCCACCAAGAGCTACCCGAAGCGGAAGTTGCTACCTGAATTCGATGAGGAGGCCTTAGACCCCCCGCAACCAAAAATTAAACGACCATCTGGCCGGATAGATGACCTCACGGCCAACATAAGCCAATACACGATCCAGGCGAGGGCTCGCATCAAAAGGATGACACAACTAGATCCATCTATGGAGCACGCAAGCGCGCTCCAGCATACGATGTAACACAACAAACATCCGAACAACGCGGTACACCCAGATACAGGGGTGCCGAACACCCCCTATGTTTCACTGACAAGGTGCTGGACCATGAATTTCCAGAGGGATTCAAACCCGTAAACATAGAGGCATACGACAGAACAACAGACCCTGGGGTCTGGATTGAGGACTATATCCTCCATATCCATATGGCTGAGGAGATGATCTCCACGCCATTAAGTATTTACCCCTCAAACTCAAAGGGCCAGCTCGGCACGGCTTAAAAGCCTCCCCGAAAGCTCCATTGGAAGCTGGGAAGAGCTCAAAGATGCTTTTCGGGCAAATTTTCAAGGGACTTATGTCCGACCTCCGAATGCAGACGATTTAAGTCATATAACTCAACAGCCCGGAGAGTCAGCCCGAAAGCTTTGGAACAGGTTTCTTACTAAAAAGAACCAAATAGTCGACTGTTCGGACACCGAAGCCTTGGCAGCTTTTAAACACAGCGTCCGAGATGAATGGCTTGCCAGACACCTCGGCCAAGAAAAGCCGAGAACAATGGCAGCATTAACAAGCCTCATGACCCGATTTTGCGCGGGCGCTGACAGCTGGCTAGCCCGATGCAGAACCAGCGACCCAAGTACATCCGAAGTTAGAGATGGAAACAGAAAATCACGACGGAACAAAAATAATAAGCATCGGAATAAAGAAGACAACTCTAAGAGCACGGCGATAAACGCCGGATTCAGAAGCTCTCGGCCAGGTCAGCAAAAGCCGCCCTCTAAAGGCGCCAGAGATGAACTGTCCAGCCTAAAGAAAATTTTGGACCAAATATGTCAGATCCATAGTACCCCCGATAAACCTACAAATCATACCCACAGAGAATGTTGGGTCTTCAAGCAGTCTGGCAAGCTCAACGCCGAACATAAGGGCCAGGATATACCAAGCGAAGACGAGGATGAGCCTCGCAAACAAAGCACTGGGGAACAGACGAAATTTCCACCAGAAGTCAAAACAGTAAACGTGTTACACGTGATAAAGGGGAGAAACAAAGCGGCACTCCCAGATAAATATGCCCAAGGGCCTATCACCGTGGAGTTCTGCCACTGGCCATCTCAGCTGATCACCTTCGACCATCAGGATTACTCGGCAAGTATCCGGCGCGCAGGATGGGCTGCCTTGGTATTAGATCCAATAATTGACGCCACTTCACACGAGTCCTGATGGACGGTGATAGCAGTCTAAGCCTGATCTATCAGGACACAGTCCGCAAAATGGAGATAGACCTAATGAAAATTTGCCACAGCAATACTACCTTTAAAGGAGCAACGCCAGGCCCAGGGGCTCATAGCACGAGCTCCCTGCTACTAGAGGTTATATTCGGCTTCCCCAATAACTTACGTAGTGAAAATTTAACCTTCCACATTGCTCCGTTCCAAAGTGGCTATCAAGCATTACTTGGACGCGAAGCTTTCGCTCGCTTTAATGCAATAACGCATTACGCTTCCCTCACGCTTAAGATGCCCGGTTCACATGGCATCATTACAGTAAATGGAAATATTGAGCGATCCCGGCGCGCCGAAGAGAGTGCGGCTGCCATGGGAGCCGCACACTAAACGGCCTCACCAACTAAAGCATTTGACAGGTCGTTAAGACCACGGACGCGGTTAGACGAGTCCGGGGCAGCTATATGTAATTAATACATGTTTGATGGCAACACCCCTATTACAAATACAAGGGGCTCAACGCACGCAGACAAGTGTTCCTCTCTTTTACAGATGACCATCGTGCTACACCCATCCAGGATACGGCACAACGGTGACACAGGCGCAGACGTGCAGTAGGGACCTGTTCCAAGGATTCTTTTTAGATTAAGACCCTGCGTAAACCTTTCTTATTATCTCTTACTGATACACATCCCTCGGATTCTCAGTACTATTGAGAAGGATGCTGACGTCTTGGCATGTGGCCATGTCAGAATAATGCATGTACCTGGACACCAGGGGCTTCTTACAAAGGGCACTATTTAGGCCCGGTTCGTACCATAACGACCGAATACCTTAGGGAGTGTTCGGCGTCGTGAGTTTGGCCTTATATGGATCAGCTCCGAATCATGTATTTGGTCAAATGTTGGGTTTGCCCAGCTCGTGTGTTTTGCTGCGTTACATTCCGCTCTATCGGCTAAGGCGGCACCAGGAGAACTACTGTGATTGTGCCCCAGTTCATTCGGATGAGCACCTCAGTAGATAAAGCCGAAAACTGACTGTCATGATATAGCGTGAGACTGGTCAACCACTCGATGACCAATCGGAATGTTAGAATTCCTCCGCCTTAACGAAGGGCCGTTTCCTGGCCAGGTATCTATGCACCCCGAATTCGGGAGAGTGCGGAGCGACCAAAGGCTATATAGTAGCCCCACTGTCAAACTCCTATGGCTAAGTGAAAGTGTTAAAGCATTATAGTCCGGTTGGCTCGTTCACTGTGCTATCACCTCCTTAATAGGACCAAGACGTTGGATTAAGTGTGAACACGCGTCTTCTGCAAACACCTCTGCATTATATGCGTGGGGGTTGAAGCCGACGACTGCAATCTTTCAGGTTATATACATATATACATAAACGGCCGCACAGGAGGTATCATATTACTTTCAGGCAAAAGTATAAATATAGCCTTAATAAATTTCATAAACATTGTTTTGGGAATACATGTCACTCAAACATAACATTCTCCGAGCACTGGGCCTCTATCGAACGAGCGCCCTCAAGAACTTCTTCAAAATAGTGCTCGGCTGCCACTCGACCTATGGCCGAACCCTGCGCCGCGACAGTGGTGGCATCCATCTCCGCCCAATATGTTTTGACACGGGCAAGGGCCATCCGCTAGCCTTCTATGCATGCCGACCTCTTCATCGCATTAATGCGCGGCACCGCACCAAGGAACTGCTACAACAAGCTAAAATAGCTATTCGGCTTTGGCCTTCCCGACCACAGATGATCCACGACAGACCTCATGGCGAGTCCGGACAATCTATTGAGTTCGGCCCATTCGACAAGCTGATCAGTCAATGGAAGCGGACGCTCTGGGACGTTAAATTGCGACCAGAACAGCTTGTCCACTTCACGATCTGTTTGATCTCGGAAGTATTCGGCCGCATCGACAGCGCTTGCCGCTAAGTCCATATATGCGTCGGCCGAACTCCACAGCCGATCCAAAGGGGCATACCGCGGATCACCAAACTTCCTCTGCAGCGTAAAGGGCTTCCCAGCCACAATGTCCCCGGCTTCACGCAGTTCCTCCTTCTTCGCTCTCATTGCAGAGCGGGTGTCTTTGGTCGCCATTGTGGCCTTTTCAAGGTCCGTCGCCTTCGCTCGGTTTTCTTCTTCAAGGAACTGGCAAAGGTCGGCCGTATCTTTTAACTTTATAGCCATATTGGACATTTTCTCTTTGCTCTCGCAATGCGCTGCCTTCTCGGCTCTCAACTCTTCGGCCGCCTTCAAAGCAGCCGCATTACTAATGCTTGCTTGTTCTTTGTCTCGGGCAAGTTCCGCCCGACAGTGGTAGCTCCATCTGCAATCACAACATATTAAAGATACTGGCATCACGCTACTCTTCCTATGTGACATTCACCAGAAAACATTACTTACCCTGTGCCTCGTCAAGCCACTTGTTAACAAGCTCGATGTCGGCATCTGCCGCATCCAGTTGCCGCTTTAGTTCGGCAAACTCATTAGTCCGGCTAGCCACCGGAGCTTCCACCACCTGCACATAAATGCGGTATGTTTATTACCTGGGACTACGATCCTCTGTTTGCCGCTGTTCTTGGTGACAACCAGAGTCTCAGGGGCTACTATCTACATAGGGCACACCTAAAAATGTGCGGTACTATCACAAATGTATATCATTTCACGTTCCTCAAAACCCGTCAGTAGACTCATAAAGGCTTCATGCAACACGCTTTCAGCGGATGAAATCCTTTCCATCACCGTACCCATCAATATATGGTGTTCTTCTGATATGGTCGCTCGCTTTAGCAGATCCCTCAGTGCGTCCGACCGCTTACCAGACGGCACCGGACTCCTTTGTTTAATCTCTTGAAGACCCGGATGCTGGGGACTTCGGGTAACTATAGGATTATCTTCTGGCCTCGCCGGATTCGGAGAGGCCCTCCGTGATGACACTTCAAGGTCGCCCGCTTCTTGAGCAGGGGAGTCCGGGGGAGGTGTTTCGCTCTCCATCATCTCCGGAAGAAGGTCCCCTGAAGACGAGCTCTGTTGAGAAGGGCTAAGATCCGAACTGCAAGATAAACGCTTTGGTTATTTTCCTCGGAAGTAAGGTATAATATCTTTACTATTAAGCATTTTTATCACTTACGGCTCGTTAGAGGGCTGATCCCCATGCGGACTTTGTGCGGTAAGAGCACCCTCTGAGGCAAGACCCTCTGGTGGAGACTTCTTGTCCCGTTTGGAAGCCTTGGTTTCCGGATCTTCAGAGGCAGTCCTCTTCCTTCCCCGAAGCGAGAGAAGGTCAGATTCTTCCCCTTGGTTATCCTCCTTCACGGAGGCACTCATTCCCTCGGTTGGAATTGGTAGCGATGGTGTCCCGCTTTCGCCCTCATTATTCCCCCCTTTATCTTCCTTTGAGGGCTCCGCGCAAGGTGCTAGCTCTAGCATCTTTTCCAGTGCCGGATTGTCCAAACCCTCAGGAAGGGGGGCCGAACACCGAATCATCTTCACCTTTGTTAGCCAGTCCTGGTCAAAGAGCGATTTCTCAGAATGACGTCATGATAAATGAAAGACAGTGTGTTCGGCTAGAGGATTACTTGGTCGGCGGTGCGGTTGCTGCTCAGGCCCATGTCCTCGGTAGTATCCGGACACTCTATTTGGGTTTCGTAGAATGATTTATACATCTCCTCGTGCGTCAGGCCGACGAAATTCTGAATAGTGCATGGTCCTTTTGGGTTGAACTACCACATGCGGAGGGGCCGACGTTTGCAAGGCTGGACTCAACGAACCAGCATGACTTGCACCACCATAACCAGACTGAAATTTCCTTCGAAGAGATCTTGAATGCAGCTCTGCAGTATAGGCACGTCCTTGGCTGGACCCCAGCTCAGCCCTCTGCTAATCCATGACATCAGTTGTGGTGGAGGGCCCAAGCGGAAAGCAGGGGCAGCCACCCACTTCGCTCTTCTAGGAGCTGTGATGTAAAACCACTCCCGTTGCCATAATCCGGACACCTCTGGAAAGGAACCCTTTGGCCATGGAGCTCCAGCGATCTTTCTTATTAATGCGCCTCCACACGCTACATGCTGCCCCTCGACCATCTTCGGCTTCACGTCAAAGGTCTTGAGCCACAAGCCGAAGTGAGGGGTAATGCGGAGGAAGGCCTCACATACGACAATAAATGCCGAGATGTGGAGAAAGGAGTCCGGGGCTAGATTGTGGAAATCTAGCCCGTAATAGAACATCAAACCCCTAACGAAGGGATCCAGAGTGAGGCCTAGACCTCGGAGGAAGTGGGAGATGAACACAATGTTCTCGTTGGGTTCGGGAGTAGGGACAACCTGCCCTCGGGCAGGCAGCCGATGAGAAACCTCGACGGTCAGGTATCTGGCCTCCCTCAACTTCTTGATATCCTCTTCCATAACGGAGGAGGGCATCCACCGGCCTTGAAGGCTAGATCCGGACATGATTGAAGGTCCGAAGCACCTGACCTGGGCTTTGGATGTTAGAAATCGAGGCGGGGGAAGGATTCGATTGAGCACGGGAGGAAAAAATGTAAAAGCCTTGTCCCTTTATAAAGAGGGTGAATATCGAGCGTCCTCCTAGTGGCCGTTTGGGACTTGCCTAAAATCTAGGAGTCCTAGGCACGGTTGGGTTACCCACGACCGTATTGATGAGAATCCCGTAATTAGGGGAACATGATCTCTGCTTTGACAAGACGTGTAAAGAAACCGCCTCGCGTTATGTGTGGTGGTTGAAGAAAAACGGTTCGAATAATCACCAAGCCATGGCCTGATGTCATGTTGCCAAAGCGTGTCAGCAGATTAAGATTTGTGGAAATATTATTCTCTCAACGGTGGTATGTGGAATTTATTTTGCAGGGTCGGACACTATCCTGCTATTCAAACTCTTCTGTGATGTGTTCGAAGGAGGAACCCGCCTTGCAATGCCGAAGACAACACTGCGCGCCGGACTCATCGTCATTGAAGCATGGTTCAGGGGCCACTGAGGGAGTCCTGGATTAGGGGGTATCCGGACTATAACCTTTGGCCAGACTGTTGGACTATGAAGATACAAGATTGAAGACTTCGTCCCTTGTCCGGATGGAACTCTCCTTGGCATGGAAGGCAAGCTTGGCAATACGGATATATAGATCTCCTTCTTTGTAACCGACCTTGTGTAACCCTAACCCTCTCCGGTGTCTATATAAACTGGAGGGTTTTAGTCCGTAGGACAACATACAATCATACCATAGGCTAGCTTCTAGGGTTTAGCCTCTCTGATCTCGTGGTAGATCAACTCTTGTAATAATCATATCATCAAGAATAAATCAAGTAGGACGGAGGGCCCGAACATGGGTAAAACATCGTGTCCCCTGCCTCCTGTTACCATCCTCCTAGACACACAGTTCGGGACCCCCTACCCGAGATCCACCGGTTTTTACACCGACAGTCTGGTTTTTGTCTTTGTTTTGCATTTTGTTCATGTCATGCATTTAATCTCATGTCATCTTGTGCATCTCATTTGCATTGATGTTCGTCTCATGCATCCAGTCATTTTCCCCGTTGTCCGTTTCGCATTCCGACACTCCCATAGGCCCCCGTTGCACCCCTCTAAGCTCGTTTCGTGAGTGGGAGAAAAACTTTCTCGGAATGGGTCGAGATTTGTTGAGTGGCATTGGTGCATCACCGATAGACCGCCTATCAAATTTCGTTCCGTTTGGAGGTCGTTTGATGCCCCAACGGTTAACCGGGTAACCGTAAAATTTTCTCTCTTGTTGTAGCCCAACACCCCTCCAAAACAGCCCACTAGCCCATCTAAACCCCCTCCATGCTCTCCGTCGTTGGATCACGATCATGTGGGCGAAAACCGCACCTCATTTGGACTCTCCTAGCTCCATCTACCTATAAATATGTGCCTCCCCTCGAAAATCCCGGATGAAACCTTAGCTTTTCTCATCTTCATCGCTGGACACGTCCGGATCCCACCAGACAAGTCTCCGATGCCGCCCGCAGCTAGTGGCGTGCTGCCACATGGCGCTGCCACCACCTCCCATCACGCCGGCCCGCCTGGCCCGAGGATGGCCCTCCCGGGCGCCCCCCAGGCCCCGAGCGCTCCGCGCCTTCACCGCCCGAGCGCCGCCGCCCTTCGCCCGCGCCGCCTCTCCCAGCCCTCGCCGGTCCCCGCTGCCTCGCCGTTGCTCGCCATCCTTGCCACAACACCACGGGGCCACGCCGCCCCTGCACCGTCGTATCCTTCCTTCGGCCACTGGAGCTCCGACCACCCCGTCCTCTACTGCGGGTCCGCCTCACCGGTCGTCGTCTTCCCCATCAACTCCGCCGACCCAACTCCGGCCACCCTCGATCCACATGCCGAAGCCCTAAATCTAGAAATCTGAGAAGTCGAAATTCTATTAAGTCCCGAATCCCTATAATTTTTATGCCATCTTCATCATGCTATATCTCGATGCCCGTGACTCCGATTCATGCATATGATATGTCCAAAAGTTTTTCTCGTGATGCTCTTCATGTTAGTGTCACTCGCATGCGTGTTGCTGTCCATTTTGATGAGATGATCATAGTTGCCAGAGTGCTATAAAAGTTTGTCTGCTGGAAGTTAATAGAACTTAGTGATTTGTCATTTACGTTGCATTTTGTGTGTGCATCCTATGAGCATGAAGTCAACATGTTTTACGAGCTCCAACATGCCATATTTACAGGGGTGCAAGTCATGTATTTCTGTGATCTATGTGGGGACTAGCACAAGCATGTGAAGTAGACTTCATAATGTTGCTGTTTTCAGACAGTGGTTTTGCCAAGTCCTTTTCCTGTTATATTTTGATGCTATGTAAACTTGCTGCTACCATGAGATCCATGCACATTTTGAGATAGTTCAGTAAGCATGTTTGTTTGATGTAATATTGATCTATCTATTCTTGGATCTTGTTGTAATTATGGATCACTCTGGCATGTCATTTCCTAGCTCTACATTTGCTAAATATTGTTCCTGGAAGATTGTTAACATGTTATTCAACTTTGCCATGGGTGTTGCTAGTGATGCATGTACCCTATGAGCTTGCTATTGCCATGTTAAGCTTCTTGAATAGGTCTACTTCATGTTGGTTACCTTGCCATGCCATGAAATGCCTTATGGTGAGTGATTTGAGCTTGCAAAGTTGCTATCATGAATCTTTTCCTGCCATGCTCTGTTTTTCTTCCAAGTCTGAAACTGTTCATATAACTTGCCATGTTTGCATGGGTGCTACCATATTTTCCATGCATCTTTGGGTTAAGGTCATTAAGGGAGTTTTGTTCTATGTCTTTAGTACTAGCATGCCATGCCTTTGTTTGCCATGATATGTTCCTGTAGCATGTTGTTTGCCAGCTCTAAACTTTGCTTCCTGATATTGTTTTGACATGCTTAGTATTTTCTTTAAGTCTGTGAATCTGGTATCATTTGCATTTTTGCCATGCTATTTTGAGCTTGTTCTAGTGATAAATAGCAGAAGCTTATTGTGTACTGTATGGTCATATGCTTTGTTGCCATGTTGGAGTATTGTAGCATAGTTTCTTGTTGCATTCTAAGAGCTATCATGATGTTAATCGCAGATTTGCGTCATTCTTGTATTGCTCATCATTTGCAAACCGTGCATCCGTTTCTGGTGATCCTTTTATCGATTTTGACCAAAACCATCTCATCTTTCCAACGACATACTTGGGTTGCCAATCTGATCCCTTTATCATTCTTTCCCTTCCAGGGTACCCTTATGCAGTGCACATCATATCATGCATTCCATGCCATGTGTTGCATCATGTTGCTTGTCCATTGCACCATGATTGATTGTTTTTCCGTTGCTTGTGTTCTTGCTTTGGGTAGAGCCGGGAGACGAGTACGTGAACGAGGAACCTATTGAGTACACTAACGAGGATCAAGTTTTCGACAACTCTGGGTACATTGCAGGCAAGATGACCATACCCTCGAAGGAGAGGAGGCAGCCACTTCCTCTATGTTCTTTGGGCGGTAGGGGAGGAAGATGGGGGCTCGCTTGGTTGGTGGGCCCCGCCAGCCCGCCTCCACCCTCCCCCGCGGCTTACAAGTGTTCAAACCCTACCGATTGGGCCTCAGAGGTAGGGTTGACAGTGTATGAGATATGTTGTTTATCTATCTGGCATGGAGAAGTTGCCTACCGCAAGGGGCCTCGACGGTAGGTAGTTATACCCTATTGCCATCGACCCAGGCGGTAGGAAAATGTTAGGGTACCAACCGATCTATCACACAATCTCAACTCCGATTACAATCAGCCACAACTATTATTCCGATAGGGGAAGAAATGGGGGAGGTACAGAGAGCCGCCGTTCGTCCTGCTCCAAGCCAGGATGCCTTCACTCGTCTCGCCTGTGGAGATAAGTTGGTGGAGCTGTTGGGCCAACTCTAGCTAGTCCACTCAGGCCCAATGAACCTCATGTTGGGCTGCAAGATGCGTGCCGGCTTGCTGAAGATGCGCCTTGGTCCGTAGCCTTCTTCCTTGCCAGGTCTAGTCACCATGGCATGCTTGCTGCCTGTTGCTGCCACGGCGTCATCCCCTTCGTTAGTTTGTGCGTTGTCATCCACTACAAAAAATACACTTCCGTGATGATACGTGTTTGTCACAATAGGTCACGTTTTCTGTCATGCATGTACATCCATGATGATTTTATGACAGAATCAAGATATTCATACATGTGCTATCGTAGAAGTGTTCCATGAGATTACCAAAATTATCATCAAGGAAGTGTCCACTTCCATGATGATAAATCGTGCGTCACAGAAGTGCTTTCGTCAAGAGTGACCGACATGTGGCATCCACCATAACGGGTCACCGTCAAGCTATCTGGTTCCTGTTTGGATCCGATAACGCGTTAACAGCCAAGACCAATGGGGATTTTCCACGTGTAAAATTCTCAATGGCAGGAGTAACCACGTGTCGGCACACCGTTGGGATAGATGTCATCCACTCATTGGACTGAAGGTGCCTATGATTCATCAACACGTGGCACGACCCAATAGAGGCCCATTCTAGTGAAAAGGCCGGCCTATTTGACTTGGTCAAAAGGTAGTAGGCCGGCCCACGGAAAGCCTGTTAACGTCCTGTTTGCATATAGCCCATTTACAACCCGCTAACTCATGGCCTACCAGAATTTGGCCTAGTAGTGTCATTTGGGCTGTCCAATATGATACCAGCCCGTTGAAACTTCCAGCCCATGATGTATTTCGACCCATAGGAGGCCCTTTGTAACTCTAGGCCCATTAAAGGCCCGAGAAGAAACTGGCCCATAATGAACAGTGTATCACTTTATAGGCATTAACAACCCATTATTCCGTCGGCCGTTTCGAGCCCGTGTTAACTTTCGGCCTTCTATGGGCCCATTTATTCTTGGGCTCATTTCTAGATTAGTTACGGTCCGTTACTAGCCTGTTCCATTTGTGGGCTAAATTCAGCCCGTGGTTACATTCGGCCCGTTAACCTATTGGGCTATTTTCATAGCGTTATCAAATATGGACAATTAATGACCCATTATGGTCCACGAATAGTACGACCCATTTTTGGCGAAATGACTATACGCCCCATAGAAAGCCCACGGATCCTACGGCCCGTAGAAGGCCCATGGATCATACGGCCCGTAGAAAGCCCATGGATCCTACGGCCCGTAGAAGGCCCATGGATATTACGGCCCGTAGAAGGCCCATGGATCCTATGGCCCGCAGGAGGCCCATGGTTACAACAGTACGTGTGTTGCCATGGTTATTGTGGCCTAGTTACCAAAAATAGGTAATTGTGGCCACCAGAAAAACACGGAAAAAGAACTGAAGTGACTACAAGCAAACATCTAAACAAGATAATAAGGAAATAAATAAGCACGAACTAACGCTAGGCTATTACGACTATTACACATATTACATCCACTGGGCATGAAAATTCGCCTCCAGTGCAAATATAGGGAACAAAGCAGCATATTAAATACAATGGCCATCTAAATTGGCCATCAGTGCAAATTAACGCGGTAGCAAAACAAGTCCATAACTGAAACAACTTCAGAAGAGATCAAGAAACGTTATCTTGAGTATCCACCATGCTGGCAATAAGCTTAGCAAGCTTATTAGCTTTGTCCTCTTTGGCGCGAAAATCCTCCAACGCTTGTTGTTGCACTAGCAAGTATGCATCTGAATGCTCCAGGGACATCCATAGTCCTTCCGCTTCTTGTCGCAGCTCAACTAATCGATGTCTTTCAGCTTGTAGTTGAGACTCAAGAAACCGAGTTGATTTAGACAGTGAGTTTTAATAGCTTGTGCCAGCGGTACTAGGCAGTAACTCGAACACTAAACCAAGACAGGACTTTGGGGTTGTCTCACTATCTTCAAGATAGTTTTCCTTAGCTGTTTTATCAGCTTTGTTGGAGAACAACAAGGATGTTTCACTATCCTAAACCATTATCTGCATTACTTCCTTTACTATTGCTTAATAAGGCACTCTTCCCCAATATTCTGTCAGCATTCCAAAAGAAGAAATAAGCAGACACAGAAAAGGTTTAGCATGTACTAGTACATGAAACTCATTTTGGTGAACCAGTTCATTAGTAAGGTGGACAAGATTAAACTACCAAGTCTTCTATTTCCAAGTAGTACATTATAAAAGCATCAAACAAACATATATCTATGTCCTATGGTCACTGCATTGTCTTGCCAAATCAAAATAGAGACACAGTTCAAATCATATCAGTTCAAGAGAAAGCAACACTGAAAGAATACAAAGCGTGGGAAACTACACGGCACAACAAGATTTCAGATGGGTACCACGGGTATGCATGTACAACAACACTATTGGCTCTATTTTGATGCTAGTAATGTGCATGATATGAGAAGTCAACTATTTACACAATTGAAATTGAAATCAACAGAGCTATTTATAAGAGCAAACCTGTTAAAGAAACATGCGTAAACATACTTGTAGTTCCATTGGAGTTTTGATTGGATCCTTCCATTTAAAAAAATGTTTGTATGAGTAAATACAGTTATACAAGAGCAAAGCAGTATGCACGATAGCAATGTAATCTTAAATGAGAACAGTTGTTCTTCAGGTTTATGCACTTGTTCTACATGAACAGAGTACAGTAAGACACAAGCATATAGTACTTAAAAAACAAGCTCATAGACCTTACCACATTCTTTGTTCGGGACCAGTACAGAACAAGGCATTCCCAGTCATCATCCAGTAAATGTGTCAGTGAAGTACGTTTTCTTCAGGTAATTCCGATACTGCCACCAAGCATTCTTGAAGATAGCAGAGGTATTAGCACATGTTACCTCATCATGATTTTCCAAATCGGTCCTTCTCTATAGAGAAAATTGGGAAAATTTGTTGCATTATAACCATCATGGAGGAAGAACATATGGGATAAAGCAAAGTAATTGCCATGAATAACATTACTTACACATTACTCCTAGATAAACACCTGCAAACTGGCATTTTCCTTCATCTTCAGTATAATGTTTCCATGATGGGAAGATACACACATAGGATTTAACAGCATCAAATGCGATAGATGCTAAACTATGAATGGCTGGTTGTGCTTCCTCCACAGGAATAGGTGTACTAACTGGTGGAGTTGGGGTTCGCCATTGTAACACCCCGGATGTAACTTTCCATATTTGTAACTCTAACTCTTGCCATTTCCGGCTATGTGATATGATATTCCCTTCGTGGTTGGCTTTTGTCTTGGTTTTGCATTTTGTTCATGTCATGCATTTCATCTCATGTCATCTTGTGCATCTCAGTTGCATTCATGTTCTTCTCATGCATCCGGTCATTTTCCTCGTTGTCCGTTTCGCAATTCGACACTCCCACATGCACCCGTTGCACCCCTCTAATCTCGTTTCATGAGCGGGAGAAAATCATTCTCGGAATGGGTCGAGATTTTTCTAGTGGCCTTGGTACATCACCTGTAGACCGCCTGTGGCCACCCTTGAACCACACGCCGAAACCCTAGATCTGGAAATCTGAGAGGTTGAAATTCTACTAAGTTCCGAATCCGTGTAATTTTTATGACATCTTCATCATGCTCTCCATGCCCGTGACTCCGATTCATGCATATGATAAGTCGAAATGTTCGCCTCGTGATGCTCCTCAAGATAGTGTCATTTTCATGCATGTTACTGTCTAGTTTGATGCCATTATCATAGTTGCAAGAGTGCTATAAAATGTTGTCTGCTGGAAGTTAACAGAACTTGGTGATTTGTCATTTACATTGCATTTTGTGTTTGCATCCTATGAGCATGATGTCTACATGTTTTATGAGCTCCAACATGCCATCTTCACAGGGGTGTAAGTCTTGTATTTTTGTGATCTATGTGGTGACTAGCACAAGCATGCAAAGTAGGCTTCATAATGTTGCTGTTTTCAAACACACTTGTTTTGCTAAGTCCTTTTTCTGTTATATTTTTATGCTATATAAACTTGTTGCTACCATGAGATTCATGCACACTTTGAGATAGTTCAGTAAGCGTGTTTTGTACATGTGGAATTTTGCTATCCATTCATGCCTCTGGTTGTAATTATGGATCACGCTAGCATGTCATTTCCTTGCTCTACTTTTGCTAAATATTGTTCCTGGCAGATTCTTAACATGTTATTCAACTTTGCGATGAGTATTGCTAGTGATGCATGGACCCTATGAGCTTTCTCTTGCCATTTTTAGCTTCTTGAATATGCGCACTTCAATTTGGTTACCTTTACATGCCATGAAATGCCTTGTGGTGAGTGATTTGAGCTTGAAAAGTTGCTATCATGAATCTGTTCCTGCCATGCTCTGTTTTTCTTCCAAATCTGAAACTGTTCATATAACTTGCCATGTTTGCATGGGTGCTACCATATTTTCCATGCATATTTGGGTTAAGGTCATTAAGGGAGTTTTGTTCTATGTCTTTAGTACTAGCATGCCATGCCATTGTTTGCCATGATATGTTCCTGTAGCATGTTGTTTGCAAGCTCTAAACTTTTCTTCCTGATGTTGTTTTGACATGCTTAGTATTTTCTTTAAGTCTGTGAATCTTATATCATTTGCATTTTTGCCATGCTATTTTGAGCTTGTTCTAGTGAGAAATAGCAGGAGCTTAGTGTGTACTATATGGTCATATGCTTTGTTGCCATGTTGGAGTATTGTAGCATAGTTTCTTGTTGCATTCTAAGAGCTATCATGATGTTAATCGCAGATTTGCATCATTCTTGTATTGCTTGTCATTTGCAAACCGTGCATCCGTTTCTGGTGATCCTTTTATCGATTTCGACCGTAATCACCTCATATTTCCAATGGCATAATTGGGTTTCCAAGATGATGCCTTGATCATTCTTTCCCTTCCGGTGCACCCTTATGCATTGCACATCATATCTTGCATTCCATGTCATGTCTTGCATCATGTTGCTTGTCCATTGCACCATGATTGATTGTTTTTCCGTTGCTTGTGTTCTTGCTTTGGGTAGAGCCGGGAGATGATTACGTGAACGAGGAACCTATTGAATACGCTAACGAGGAGCAAGCTTTCGACAACTTTGGGTACATTGCAGGCAAGCTGACCATACCCTCGATATCACTTCTATCTTTGCTTGCTAGTTGTTCGTACTATCTCTATGTCGTGCTACCTACCACCTGTTATATCATGCCTCCCAAATTGCCATGTCAAGCCTCTAACCCACCTTCCTAGCAAACCGTTGTTTGGCTAAGTTACCGCTTTTGCTTAGCCCCTTTTATAGCGTTGTTAGTTGCAGGTGAAGTTGAAGTTTGTTCCGTGTTGGAACATGGTTATGTTGGGATATCACAATATATCTTATTTTTAATTAATGCATCTATATACTTGGTAAAGGGTGGAAGGCTCTGCCTTATGCCTGGTGTTTTGTTCCACTCTTGCCGCCCTAGTTTCCGTCATAATGGTGTTATGTTCCTTGATTTTACGTTCCTTACGGGGTTAGGGTTATGGGACCCCCTTGACAGTTTGTTTTGGATAAAACTCCTCCAGCAAGGCCGAACCTTGGTTTTACATTTGCCAACCTAAGACTTTTCCCTTGTGTTCTGCAGACCCGAGGGTCATCTTTATTTTAACCCCCCTGGACCAGTGCTCCTCTGAGTGTCGGTCCAGCCTAGAGCCACTTGCGGTGCCACCCCTTAACCCGAGGTCTTCGGTTGCCATACGTAGTGTTCATCTGGTGTGCCATGAGAACGAGATTGTAATGGGCTAAGTTGGGACACCCCTGCAGGGTTTTGAACTTTTGAAAGCCGTTCCCGCGGTTATGGGCAGATGGGAATTTGTTAATATCCGGTTGTAGAAAACCTGACACTTAACTTAATTAAAATGAATCAACAGCGTGTGTAACCGTGATGGTCCCTTTTCGGCTGAGTCCGGGAAGAGAACACGGTCTCGTGTTATGCTTGAACGTAAGTAGTTCTAGGATCACTTCTTGATCTTATAGCTGCTCGACCGTGCTTTGCTTCTCTTCTCTCTCTCATTTGTGTAAGTTAGCCACCATA
This sequence comes from Triticum urartu, assembly GCF_003073215.2. Taxonomy (NCBI): domain Eukaryota; kingdom Viridiplantae; phylum Streptophyta; class Magnoliopsida; order Poales; family Poaceae; genus Triticum; species Triticum urartu. Next base: position 372,631,942 of record NC_053025.1, on the reverse strand, counting down.
TATGCTAGTGCTTGCTGCAGCTCCACCTCAACATCTTTTCCTACCCCTAAGCTTAAATAGTCTTGATCGCTAGGGTGTGAGATTGCTGAGTCCCCGTGACTCACAGATTACTTCCAAAACCAGATGCAGGTGTTGATGATGCCAGTCTAGGGGATGCGACCAAACTCAAGTGGGAGTTCGATGAGGATTCAGGACGTTACTATGTTTCCTTTCCAGACGATCAGTAGTGGAGCCTAGTTGGGGCGATCGGGGATCTTATGCATTTTGGGTTGTCTTTATTTTGGTTCCGTATTCGGACCTTGATTGTATTCTGGATGATGTAATGCTATATTGATGTATTGTGTGAAGTGGCGATTGTAAGCCAACTTTTTATCTCTTTCTTATTTAGTACATGGGATGTGTAAAGATTACCCCTCTTGCGACATGCCTACTATGCGGTTATGCCTCTAAGTGGTGCTCTAACACGTGGGAGATAGTCGCATCGTGAGTGTTACAAGTTGGTAATCAGAGCCTTCCCCGACTTAGGAGCCCCTGCTTGATCGAATCGCTGGCGTTGTTGAGTCTTGAAAAAATGTTTTGAGTCTTTTAGGATTATATATATCGGAGAGTAATATTACTCCTCGGTCCCTTCGTCACTCCGATGAGGCTTCCTGACATAGAGTTTTGACTCTTCTCTCCTCAAATTTCACTAAAAAAAATTTTAGGATCATGTGGGTATCTTGGAATCGTTCCGATGGTTTTGTGACGAGAACATTGTTCTTGGTGCCTCCTAACATTTAGGGGTTGTGGCAGTGTCCCGGGGAGTTGAGCTCCGAGGTGTTGTCGTCACAATTTTATCGTTGCAATTCTGGAATACCTGAGTTTGCCGACATCGAAAATCTCCTTTATGCAGTTGTTGGTGAGATAACCTCGACGCCACCCAGTACTGGGGCGGGAGTTCGGGAGTATTGCTATAACTCGTATAACGGATGCTTTTCGAAGGTTGAGGTAAATGATTTCCGAAGGTTTCTTGGTTATGTGTTGAAGGATGGATACAGATGGATGTAGGATTTGCTAGTTTTGGGTGAGATATTATGCTTCCCCTGTATCCCCAACACCTGATTGCATAACCAGAATGTTTTATAGGTGGTAATTCATGTAGCTCTAGTATTTCTTCCCGCAGATATTTGGTTTGTGATTGGGTAATCCTACCAATTATTTGTTCATGTCCGTACCTTGTTGTTTTATTCATCTACTTCTATCTAAGTGGCCTCTCGATTTATGGAAGTGTGATGATTTACTTTGGAATTCATTCGTTCATCCTTGTTCGAATGTTAAGGCTATACGTTGCAATTTCGATCCATTTGATTCAGCTTGAATATATGTCTTTCAAGATGCTAACGGATGTCACCCTGTTTAGGATGGCTCCTCCAACGCGTCAGAATCCGGAACCTCCGCCACTACCTCCACCTCCGGAGGCATGGCAAGCTATCATAGCCGCTACCAACGCCAACGCAGATGCTTATGCAACTCTTGCAAGAGCGTAACCAAGGAAATCAAGGCCATGGCAACAATCAAGTTCCGTTTGCTACCCTCAACCAGTCCTTGCAAACCAGCTGAAGTCTTTTAGTAACTGGTCGAGGCCACAGACGCTGACGATTGGCTTGTGGATATCTGCAAACATTTTGACTGTAGCAACGTCGTACCTGAGGACTTTGTCAAGTTTGCTTCGTTCCAACTCAAAGACCAAGCTGCTGAGTGGTATCAATAATACAAAGATTCCAGAGGAGGTCGTGTGATTACCTGGAATGATTTCTACTGATACTTCAAAGCTCAACACATTCCTCAAATTCTTGTTGAGAGTAAGCGTGAGGAGTTCTGCAATCTGAAGCAAGGCAGTATGTCTGTTTACCAGTACAACATCATGTTTCAGAGGCTCGCTCGCTTCGCCAAACAAGACGTCCCTGACGAGAAGAGCATGATTTATCAATTCAGAGGTGGCCTCAGAGAAGATCTACAACTAGCTCTCGTGCTTTTTGAGCCGTAACAGTATGATGAGTTCTACAACATGGCACTAAAGCAAGAGGTTGCTCAGCTCAAGTGCGATGCTTCTAAGAAGAGAGTCAGGGATGCAACTCCTTCTTCTTCTTCAAATCAAGTGACAGCTAAACAACAAAATTTCTGGTTGCCTCCTCCTCTGTTCTGTCAGCATTATCAGCAGAAGAGCAGAGGTGGCAATGGATCTTCCCCCCCCCCCCAACCCACGATTTCAGAACAAAGCTTCGTCTCATGCTCCAAGGTTAAGTGCTCTGTATCACCGTCCCTCTCAGAGGTTACGTGCAACAAGTGTCAGCAGAAGGGCCACTATGCAAACAAATGCTTCAACCAGAGGCGTCTTCCGCCTCCTCCTCCTGTGAGATCTGCCAGCAATGCAGTGGTCAAGCATAATCCCAAGCATGCCAAGGTCAACATGATGAACGCAGCTCAGGCAGAGGACTCTTCAGAAGTGATCATGGGTAACCTTCCAGTTAACTCCATTCCTGCTAAAGTCTTATTTGATACTGGTGCATCGCATTCTTTCATGTCATTCCCATTTGCATCGGATCACATCTTTGACACTAAGGCATTACCTAAAGCATTGCAAGTTGTTTCTCCAGCTAAGCGTTTGAGATCTACCATGATGGTTCCGAATGTCGGTATCGAAATGGGTGACTACAAATTTGTGGCTTCTCCAATTGTTCTTGGCAACTCTGATATTGATCTAATTCTCGGCATGGACTGGCTTTCTAAGCACAAGGCTATGCTTGATTGTGCTGCCAGAGAAATTCAATTGACACACTCTTCTGAGAAGTGATCATCTATGCCGCACGTGATGAAACCATTCGACTATTTTCTCTCAATGAGAAGGGCGAGTGGAATGCCATCTCCCAGATTCCAGTCGTTTGTGAATATCAAGACGTCTTTCCAGAAGAGCTTCCTGGAATGCCTCCTCACTGGCCAGTTGAATTCGTCATCGATCTTGAGCCTGGCACGGAACCTGTTTGCAAACGTCCTTACAAGCTTGGACCAAAGGAATTGAAGGAATTGAAGAAACAACTCGATGAACAAGAGCGTCTGGGTCTGACCAGACCGAGTTCATCTCCATGGGGTTGTGGTGTTCTTTTTCTCCAGAAGAAGGATGGCACGAACCGACTTTGTGTCGACTACCACCCATTGAACAAGAAGACCATAAAGAACAAGTACCCACTTCCCAACATCAATGAGCTTTTCGAGGAACTCAAATGTGCTCAAGTATTCTCCAAGCTTGACCTTCGTATGGGCTATCATCAGATTCGCATTCGTGAACAAGATATCGCCAAGACAACATTCAGAACAAGCTATGGTTCCTATGAATACACTGTCATGTCTTTCGGCCTTGTCAACGATCCTCCAACTTTCTCTCGCATGATGAACTTCATCTTCAACCCTTACACAAATGACTTCGTCTTGGTGTATCTCGATGACACTTTGGTCTTTTCCAAGAACAAGGAGGATCATGCCAGGCACTTGAGATTGGTGCTGGACAAACTCAGAGAACATCAGTTCTATGCGAAGTTTTCAAAGTGCGAGTTTTGGCTCAATGAGGTTCTCTACCTTGGACATATCATCTCCGCCAAGGGCATAGCTGTTAATCCTGAGAAGGTGTCTGCAATTGTGAATTGGGAACCGCCTTAGAATGTGAAGCAGCTCTGCAGCTTTCTTGGGCTCGCGAGCTATTGTCGAAGATTCGTTGAGAATTTCTCTAAGATCGCGAAGCCTCTTTCCAACCTCCTCCAGAAGCATGCGAAGTATGTTTGGACGCCTGAATGTGACTTTGCTTTCAACACCCTCAAAGAGAAGTTAGTCACAGCTCCAGTCCTGACTCCTCCTGATGAATCCAAACCATTCGAGGTTTTCTCTGATGCTTCCCTTCAAGGTCCTGGTGCTGTGTTAATGCAAGAGAAGAAAGTTGTGGCCTATACCTCTCGCCAGTTGAAGCCCAATGAAAATAACTACCCCACTCATGACCTCGAGTTGGCGGTAGTTGTCCATGCTCTTTTAACATGGAGACATCTCTTGTTGGGAAGGAAAGTGGACATCTTCACTGATCATAAGAGTCTCAAGTACATCTTCACTCAACCCAACCTCAACCTCAGGCAAACTCGTTGGGTTGAAATGATTCAAGAGTATAATCCGAGTATTGAATATACTCCAGGCAAGGCCAATGTCATTGCAGACTCTTTGAGCAGCAAGGCTTACTTCAACAGTTTGATTCTCAAGCCCTTCCAACCGGATCTTTGTGAAGCTTTCTGCAAACTTAATCTCCAAGTTGTTCCTCAAGGATTTCTTGCCAATCTCCAAGTCTCTCCTACTTTGGAAGATCAAATTCGTGACGCACAACTTCTGGATGCCATGGTGAAGAAGGTGAAGAATGGGATTGCCAAGAGCCAACCCAAGTACAAGTGTTATCGCCTTGATGACAAAGATACTCTTTTCTTCGATGATCGAATTGTGGTTCCTAAGGGTGATCTATGTAAAGTCATTGTGAACGAGGCTCACAATTCACTCCTATCTATTCATCCTGGAAGTACAATGATGTATCATGACCTCAAGCAGTCGTATTGGTGGACTCGAATGAAGCACGAGATTGCTCAGTTCGTGAATGAATGTGATGTCTGGAGAAGAGTGAAAGCAGAACACCAACGCCCAGCTGGTCTCCTCCAACCTCTTGCTATTCTAGAATGGAAGTTTGACCATATTGAGATGGAGTTCGTGACTGGATTTCCCAAGTCCAAGCGTGGCAATGATGCTATCTTTGTCGTCATCGACAAGCTTACAAAAGTGGCTCATTTTCTTCCTATCAAAGAATCTATCACAGCAGCTCAGTTGGCAGAGCCATATACCTCCAGGATTGTCTCTTTGCACGACATTCCGCAGTTGATATCTTCACTTCTAAGTTCTGGGACTCCTTCCAGAAGGCCATGGGCACCAACATTCGGTTCAACACAGCCTTCCATCCTTAAACTAGTGGACAAGTCGAGCGAGTCAATCAAATTCTTGAAGATATGCTCTGGGCTTCTGTCATTTCCTTCGGTATGAAGTGGGAAGATTGTCATCCATTTTCCAAGTTCTACTACAACAACAGCTTCCAAGCGAGTTCGGGCATGGCCCCATTCGAGATTCTCTATGGCAGAAAGTGTCGTACTCCTCTTAACTGGTCAGAGACTGGTGAATGCCAACTTCTTGGCAGTGACTTGATCACAGAGGCTGAAGAAATGTGCAAAGTCATCCGTGAAAATCTCAAAGCCGCGCAATCGCGTAAGAAGAGTTACTATGATAGCAAGCATCGTGACTTGGCTTTCGAGATCGGAAACCATGTCTACCTCCGCGTCTCTCCAATGAAAGGTACTCGTTGCTTCGGTATCAAAGGGAAGCTTGCCCCTAGATACGTGGGTCCTTTCAAGATCATTGACAAAAGAGGCGACCTCGCCTATCAAATTGAGCTTCCATCCAACTTTGCAAATGTGCACGACGTGTTTCACGTGTCTCAGCTTCACAAGTGTTTCAAGACTCCTGACCGAACCATCAACTTCGAAGAGATTGATCTCCAAGAAGACATGTCTTATTATGAGCATCCCGTTGCTATTCTCGAAGAAACTGAGCACAAGACTCGCAACAAGTCTATCAAATTCCTGAAAGTGAAGTGGTCACACCATTCCGACCGAGAAGACACCTGGGAACGCGAGGACCACCTCCGTTCCGAATATCCGGAGTTCTTTTAGTCCTAGATCTCAGGACGAGATCCTTTCGTAGTGGTGGAGTGTTGTAACACCCCGGATGTAAACTTCAATATTTGGCAATCTATCCAACCTTGTTCTTCATCCAATTCCATGTGGGTTTAATCCTTTTTGGTCTCTTTTGTTTTGTTTGTTGTTCTTGTTTTACTTATTGCTTTGTCTTGTCATTACTTGTCTTCTTCTTTATGCACTTGCCATCTTGTGTTGCATCATGGCCTCACCTTAGTGTTGCATTTGTGCTTCTTGGCATGTTGCATTTCATCATCCTCTTCATCTGCATTGTGTGATCCATACATGACCACCTCCATGCATCACCACCTATCCTTCTCCTCTCTTTCTTTTTGCAAGTGCCATCTTGCCCTCCTCCATAAATGTTCATCTTCTCCCTATAAATCTTGCATCATGTCCTAAACCCCTCTGCCAAGTTTCTCCTCTTTTGGAATTGTTTTGGTTAGGTTCAAAAATGCCTCAAGTTTGGATATTATTCAAACTTGTTTTATTTTTCTATCTCTAAAAGTGCACAAAGCAATTTATTAAAACAGGGTATAATTCCAGGGTCCTGAGGATATTTTCATATCTCTCACAAAACCCCTTAATCCTTCTGTGCTTTTGGCTCTTTTATTTCTGTTTGAAGAAATGGAAAAAGTACCAGAGGGAGAGAGAGAGAGAGAGCACCAGCAGCAGTGCAGCCCAGCAGCGCTCCCGCAGCCCTTTAGCCTGCAAGCAACAGTTGCATCGTCCTCCTGTACGGTAGCTAATCTACAGGAGCCACGTCGACGCCCCGGTCAATTTGACGGTCGTCCGGCGTCCTAGAGGCCTATAAAACATGTCCAAACCCTACCACGGCCTCTCCTCTAGCCATTCAGACCCTCTCCTTCCTTCGCCGCCGCCTGGGTAAGTCTCCACGCCCACGCCGTCGCCCTGCCCACCATGACCCAAGCGAGCAAGGGCTCGAGCTCGGGGTTGCCATCCACGTCGCGCCTCCGACCCTCCTATTGTCATGGAGAGGACCGTCAACTACCTCACCGTCCCCTTCCACGAGGCGCGCGACGCCACGGTCCCTGGATTGACCTCCTCGGCCCCGTCTTCTTCCTCTGCTGCATCTACTTCTCGGACCCGAAGCCTCCCCCCCCCAAGTTCAGAACTGTCTTGCATCGTCTCCGTCGAGTTCCCGGCCTCGTCTTCTTGTCCTAGGTGAGCTAGGTAACCTCCCCTCCATCCCTGATCTTTCTCGTGTTGTCTAGTTCACCGAAGGCGCCGCTCCTTCCATGTTTTTCCCGTGTTCTCGGTGCTCCATCGAGACCTGTAGCTTTTTTTGTAGTTGATGTTGCTGCGTAGCATGTCCATGCCCTCTGCCCCAGATCATCTCTCCGCGCTACTTCCCCACGCTAGGACACGCGCTCGCGCACTCAGCCGCACGCAGATGCTCCTTGCCGTGGGCCTTTTCCCCTGCTTACCGTGCCTCTCCATGGTCCCGAGCCGAGCATGAGCTCGTGCCCGAGTGCCTGCTCATTCGCGAGCCACCGCCACTCGCTTGCTGGAGTCTCCACATGTTCCCGCACGCCCGCCGTTGCTTTGCTCAGTGCGCCGCATCTCCTAGCTCGTCGCCGCCGTTGTCGATGGTCTCTGTGTCGCCATGGAAGGCTCGGCCTTCTGGCAGTTGTTCAAAAGAGGCCAAACGCTAAGATTTCCATGAACACGCTCGTAGCACAGTGGTTAGCCTAGTCGTTTCCATCCCGTAGACCCGGGTTTTAAACCGCGGCCGCGGTTTAAAACCCCCATTTTTTGCAACGCTTGTGAGTATGACAGGCCGACCCCACATGTCATCCTCACCCCCCTCATCCTATTTCTGTTGTTTTTCTTTTATTCCAGCGTTTTCCACTTCTGGAAAGCTACCTTATTCCAAATCAGGCAAGTCCATTTCTGGATGTTTCCAAATAAGAAAATGCCATTTCGGTTAGTTTCCTTTTTAGGCAGTTTTGGCCTTAAGGCATTTGTGATGATTTTTCTACAGCAACCCCATCATATTATATATGTTTTTGGGGTAGAAAAATCCCACCAATCCAGTGGTGGCATTAGTTTCGGCATTTGAGCAAGTTCATGAACCTGGCATTTTGCATCATGAGGCTATTTTGTCATTTTCGTGTGATTTATTTCAATCATGCTATGTAGGTGTTTGTCCCATGGTTAGTTTCATTTTCTTGCCTGCTACATACTAGTATTTATGCCATGTCTCTTTGTGCACTTTGATGAGTGAAACATGCATGCAAAGTAGCTCTCGTGTTGTTGCTGATTTCAGGGACTTAGAATTTCACAGTCTTTTCCTTGTTGTTATTTTTATGCATGTATTCATGTTGGTACAGAGTGATCCATGCCTCTTTTGAGTATGTTCAGTAGGGATGATTTTGACATATGGTCATGCTCTATCCATCCATGTCTCTGTTTGCATTTACGGAATGCCCTAGCATGACCCAATCTTGCACTACTTTTGCTATAGAATGTTCCTGGCAGATTGTTTACGTGTTAATCAATTGTGCCATGGTTGTTGGAGTTGATCCATGCATGCTATGAACTTGTTCTTGCTTTGTTTAGCTTCTTGAACATGTCTTCTTGCTGGTAGTATGCTTAGCTTGTCATGCAATGCCTTGTGTTGAGTGCATCGAGCTCGTAAACATGCCTACATAAATATTTTTTGCCATGTCCAGTTTTTTGCTAAGTCTGAATATGTTAACGAAACTTGCTATGTTTACATGGGTGCCATCATATCTTATGATCCTTTTTGGCTTATGGCCAATAAGGGACTTTTGTTATATGCTTTGAGTAGATTCATGCCATGCCTTGCTTTGCTATGTCCTGATCCTGTAGCATGTTGTTATCTTGCTCTAAATATTGATTCCTGATGTTAATTCCTGGCATGTTGTTATTTTCACTAAGTCTGTGAAGCTGATATCTTTTGCACTTTTTCCATGCTTGTTTGAACCTCCTATTGTGTGATTAGCCGTAGCTTAGTGTTCATATTTTGTCAAGAATCTTGAGTAGATCACTGCCATGTGCTTTGTTTCTATGTTAGAGTGCAGTAGCTTATTTTCTTGTTGCATTTTTAGATGGCAATGTGCTGTTAATTGTAGAATCGTGCCATTATTGTTTTGCTTGCCATTTGCAAACCGTGCATCCGATTCCGGTGATCTTTATATCGATTTTGACCGAAATCAACTCATCTTTCTAGCAGCGCACTTGGTTTTCCAAGTTGAGGGCTGGTTCAATCTTTTCCTTCTGGAGCATGCATATGCATTGCATATTACATCCCGCATATCATGCCATGTTTTGCATCATGTTGCTTGCGCATTGCACCGTGGTTGATTGTGGTTTCTTTTGCTTGTGTTCTTGCCTTGGGTAGATCCGGGAGACGATTTCATGATCGAGGAACCCATTGAGTATCCTTACGAGGATCAAGCTTACGTCAACTCGGAGAACTTTGCAGGCAAGATGACCATACACTCGAAATCACTTCTATCTTTGCTTGCTAGTTGCTCGCTCTATTGCCATGGCGTGATACCTACCACTTGCTATATCATGCCTCCCATATTGCCATGTCAAACCTCTAACCCACGTTGTCCTAGCAAACCGTTGTTTGGCTATCTTACCGCTTTGCTCAGCCCCTCTTATAGCGTTGCTAATTGCAGCTGAAGATGGAGTTTGTTCCTTGTTGGAACATGATTATTGTTGGGATATCATTATTATATCTTGTTTACGTTAAGGCACCTATATACTTGGTAAAGGGTGGAAGGGCCGGCCTTATGCCTGGTGTTTTGTTCCACTCTTGCCGCCCTAGTTTCCGTTACACCGGTTTTATGTTCCTTGATTTTGCGTTCCTTACGCGGTTGGGTGTTATGGGAACCCCTTGATAGTTCGCTTTGAATAAAACTCCTCCAGCAAGGCCCAACCTTGCTTTTACCATTTTCCTACCTACCACCATATACCTTCCCTTGGGTTCTGTAGACTCAAGGGTCATCTTATTTTAACCCCCCCGGGCCAGTGCTCCTCTGAGTGTTGGTCCGAACCGTGCCGCCTGCAGGGCCACCTTGGGGAAACTCAAGGTTTGGTTTTACTCGTAGCCTATCTCATCCGGTGTTGCCCTGAGAACGAGATACGTGCGACTCCTATCGGGATTTGTCGGCACATCAGGTGGCTTTGCTGCTCTTGTTTTACCATTGCCGAAATGTCTTGTAACCGGGATTCCGAGGCTGATCGGGTCTTCCCGCTAGAAGGAATATCCTTCATTGACCGTGAGAGCTTGTAATGGGCTAAGTTGGGACACCCCTGCAGGGTGTTGAACTTCTGAAAGCCGTGCCCGCGGTTATGGGCAGAAGGGAATTTGTTAATATCCGGTTGTAGAAAACCTGACACTTAACTTAATTAAAATGATTCAACAGCGCGTGTAACCGTGATGGTCCCTTTTCCGCGAAGTCCGGGAAGAGAACACGGTCTCGTGTTATGCTTGAACGTAAGTAGTTCTAGGATCACTTCTTGATCTTATAGCTTCTCGACCGTGCTTTTCTTCTCTTCTCGCTCTCATTTGCGTAAGTTAGCCACCATATATGCCAGTGCTTGCTGCAGCTCCACCTCAACATCTTTTCCTACCCCTAAGCTTAAATAGTCTTGATCGCGAGGGTGTGAGATTGCTGAGTCCCCATGACTCACAGATAACTTCCAAAACCAGATGCAGGTGCCGATGATGCCAGTCCAGGGCATGCGACCGAACTCAAGTGGGAGTTCAACGAGGATTCAGGATGTTACTATGTTTCCTTTCCAGACGATCAGTAGTGGAGCCTAGTTGGGGCGATCGGGGATCTTATGCATTTGGGGTTGTCTTTATTTTGGTTCCATAGTCGGACCTTGATTGTATTCTGGATGATGTAATGCTATATTGATGTATTGTGTGAAGTGGCGATTGTAAGTCTTTATCTCTTTCTTATTCAGTACATGGGATGTGTAAAGATTACCCCTCTTACGACATGCCTACTATGCGATTATGCCTCTAAGTCGTGCTCTGACATGTGGGAGATATAGACGCATCGTGGGTGTTACAGAAATATATGCAGCTCCTATCGGGATTTGTCGGCACATCAGGCAGTCTTGCTAGTCTTGTTTTATCATTGCCAAAATGTCTTGTAACCGGGATTCCGAGACTGATCGGGTCTTTCCGGGAGAAGGAATATCCTTGGTTGATAGTGCGAGCTTTTAATGGGCTATGTTAGGACACCCCTGCAGGGTATCAACTTTCGAGAGCCGTGCCCGCGGTTATGTGGTAGATGGGAATTTGTTAATATCCGGTTGTAGAGAACTTGACACAAGAAGTAATTAAAATGAATCAACCGCATGTGTAGCCGTGATGGTCTCTTTTCGGCGGAGCCCGGTGAGGGAGTCCTGGATTAGGGGGTCCTCGGACAGCCGGACTATATACTTTGGCCTGACTGTTGGACTATGAAGATACAAGATTGAAGACTTCGTCTCGTGTCCGGATGGGACTCTCCTTTGCATGGAAGGCAAGCTTGGCAATTGGGATATGTAGATCTCCCCCCTTGTAACCGACTCTGCGTAACCCTAGCTCCCTCCGGTGTCTGTATAAACCAGAGGGTTTAGTCCGTAGGACAACAACAATCATACCATAGGCTAGCTTCTAGGGTTTAGCCTCTCCAATCTTGTGGTAGATCAACTCTTATAATACTCATATCATCAAGATCAATCAAGTAGGAAGTAGGGTATTACCTCCATCGAGAGGGCCCGAACCTGGGTAAACATTCTGTCCCCCGCCTCCTGTTACCATCCGCCTTACACGCACAGTTCGGGACCCCCTACCCAAGAACCGCCGGTTTTGAAACCGACATTGGTGCTTTCATTGAGAGTTCCACTATGCCGTCACAATCAGGGCTTGATGGATCCTTCGATCATCGGCAACAATGCAATCCAGGGTGAGGTTTTCCTCCCCAGACAGATCTTCATATTCGGCAGCTTTGTACTGCGGGCCAACTCGCTTGGCCATCTGGAGCAGATCGAGAGCTACGCCCCTGGCCATCAGTTCAGGTTTGGAAGCTTGAACTATATCGCCGACATCCGTGGAGACTTGATCTTCGACGGATTCGAACTCATATCAGGTGCGCCGCATAGTCATGATGGGCACGATTTAGCTCTACCGATGGACAGTGTTCGGGATATCGCACCTGTAACTACTCTGGCCCTCAAACCGGAACATATCACGCCGTCCAAGGATGGGTGGATGGACCCCGCCACGGAGGCCGCACACTCACCTGCGATAGAGCCGAATGCTAACTTCACCTCCTATGAGACCTATGTTGCCGGACACTCGGATTCGTCCCCGACCACAGACTCCGAACCGCTCATGTCCGTGCCCATCCAATCTGATTGGGCACCGATCATGGAGTTCACCTCCGCGGATATCTTTCAGCACTCGCCCCTAGGCGACGTGCTAAACTCATTCCGGTCTCACTCCTTGTCAGGAGATCCTTGGCCGAACTATGTCCGGCTCGAGTGGGAAGCGGACGGCGAAGAAATTCGTTCCCCACCCACCATGCACTTAGTAGCCACTGTCGATGACCTAACCGATATGCTCGACTTCGACTCCGAAGACATCGACGGTATGGACGACGATGCGGGAGACGAACGGGAACCACCGCCCACAGGGCGCTGGACTGCCACCACATCGTATGATATATACATGGTGGACACCCCCAAAGAAAGCGATGGCAATAAGGCAACGCAGGCTAATCCCCCCGGGAAGCAATCCAAGAACCGGCGTCATCGGCGCCGCTCTATGCCCCGCCATAGGAAAAACAGTGATACCGACACAAGAGACAATAACACTGCAAATAGTGCCGAAGACGAAGACAATCCCCTCCAGCCAGGCTTTGAGCGGGAGGATGGGCAAGCTAGCCCAAAGGAATAGGTAGCTGACGGAGAATCAGAGGATGACAATTACATGCCTCTCTCCGAAGACGAGGTGAGCCTCGGCGATGAAGAATTCATCGTGCCTGAGGATCCCGTCGAACAGGAGCGCTTCAAGCGCCAGCTTATTACCACAGCAAAAAGCCTGAAGAAAAAGCAACAACAACTTCAAGCTGAGCAAGATCTGCTAGCAAATAGATGGACTGAGGTCCTGGCGGCTGAGGAACACGAACTCGAGCGCCCAATCAAAAGTTTCCCAAAGCGCAGGTTGCTACCCCAACTTGAAGAGGAAGCATTAAAGCCTGCGCTTCCAGCGTATGATGCGGCAGACCGGCCACCTCGTGGCTGCGACAAAGTGGCATATAAGCCCGAAGTCCAGCCCGCACCCCGTCGCTAGTCAAACAAAAACAGCAAGGCCCGTGGTAACACGAAGGACCTGCGAGACATATTGGAAAACAAAGAAAGACACAAAAGATTGATCTTCGGATCACGAGGGCGCGCCCCAACACATGACGACGACCATCATGCCGGATATACCAAAAACAAATCCGGCCGGGCCGAACACAGCAGACAAGACTCGTATGAACTGCGTCGTGACATAGCCTGGCACAGATGCGCCGCACACCCCCTATGCTTCACTGATGAAGTAATGGATCATGAATTCCCAGAACAGTTTAAACTCGTGAACATTGAATCATACGATGGTACTACTGACCATGCGGTATGGATCGAGGATTTCTTCCTCCACATTCACATGGCCCGCATGGATGATCTACATGCCATCAAGTATCTCCTATTGAAACTCAAAGGACCGGCTCGGCATTCGCTGAATAGCTTGCCAGCAAACTCCATCAGAAGTTGGGAGAACCTGGCAGCCGCATTCCTGGATAACTTCCAGGGCACATATATGCGACCACCGGATGCTGATGATTTGAGTCACATAACACAACAACCCGGAGAGTCAGCCAGGAAATTCTGGACCCGGTTCCTAACCAAAAAGAACCAAATTGTGGACTGTCCGGATGCCGAATCCCTAGCGGCCTTTAAACATAACATCTGTGACGAGTGGCTCGCCCGACATCTCGGCCAAGATAAGCCAAGGTCCATGACAGCCCTCACGACACTCATGACCCGCTTCTGCGCGGGCGATGATGAAGCTATGTACCTCGGGTAGGGTCATGGATCTGTCCAAGATACCCGCCCCAAGGACATCTCTAAAAGGAACCAGAAGCAGTCGAAGAAAAATCATCATCCACTCCACCATGAAGCCATGTTCCACTCGACAGTCTTGAAGGCACTCGACCGTACGGACAACCACTCGACTACCAGAAGATCTCGAGCCACTCCACTCTGCAACGGTCGAGATTGAAGTCATAGCCTTAATGGTCATTATGTACTTTTATTACGGGCGTTACCAGTAACGTCTCCATCTTTATGTACCTTAAACCCTTTGTAACCGAGGGCGGGAGGGGTCTGGCGAACTCTATATAAGCCACCCCCTCCTCAGGGACAAGGGTTCGGACTTTCTGTAACACACACACGCATATAATCTAGTCGACCGCCTCAGGGCTCCGAGACGTAGGGTTGTTACTTCCTCCGAGAAGGGCCTGAACTCGTAAAACTCCCGAGTACAACTCCTCTATAGCTAAGATCTTGCCTCTACATTCCAACCCCCCATTCTACTGTCAGACTTAGAACCACGACAGTTGGCGCCCACCGTGGGGCAGGTGTCTTAGCGACTTTTTGGACAAGTTGCAATTTTTCTGATCCCCTTCATCATGGTTTCAGGCGGAGGTTTGGCTGAGGGCCGCGAGATCCGTCTCGGCGCACTCGTGTTTGTCACCGACGACTCCGCTTGTCTTCAGGAGGCTCCACTCGACGTCGACGCACTCACCGTCCACGGGGCAACGCACTTTCGCGCGTGCGTCCGCGGCGTCCTCCTGCGGCAGCCGTCGACCCAATATCGGTCGGCTCCTGTAGCCTCCCCCCTCCCTGCAGCCCACCGGAGCAAACGTTCTGGTCGATCGAGGCTCCGGCGGTGGGTGAGGCATGCGGTGGCTCGCCAGTCGGCCACCCCCAGGTCGCGCCAATCGAGTCCGATGAAAGTCTCTATGGTCTGTTCGATCTATCGACTAGCTCCGTAGAGACTGCATCCGAGTGCGACAGCAGTGACCCAGCGGTAGAAGTTTTGATGGTCAATGGACCACGCAGTCCTCCTGGCTTCACTCGTGAAGACGGAGGCGACGGGGGCGGCGATCCGTCGCATGTTCATGAAGAGAACCGCCCCGAACCCCTCTCTTCGCAGCGGCGAGAAGAACTTCGCCGCCGGAACATGGATGCACTTCACACTCCTATCATTGGAGAAACCCCTGAGGCCCAGGCCTTGGAGGAGCTGCGCCTGGCCAACTTGGCTGAGCGCACTCGACTGGAGAACCTCCAGCACACACTCGACGAGCGTGCTTGGCAGCGGGCTCCCGAATCCAGTCGACGTCAACTTTATCCACCTCCGACTCAGGTATACCAAACTCCAATCCAGAATCTCGCAGCTGTGGCCCGAATAGCGGAGTCAATTCAACCTTCCCTGTTAGAAGCTGGTCGAGGTTTGGTGCAGATCCGGGCCTTGCTCTGAGCCGTGGGTGAGCAGAACACAGTAGTATCTCAGTCGCGGAATAGGATTCACAGCAGATCCATGGTTGCAGACACGGTCCAGTCGGCTCACAGCCCAAGATCGCCCCCGAGGCGTGAGGGACGTGGAGATCGACGAGATAAGTATAGAAGCCGCGAGCAGTATGATCACCGACTCGATCACGACGATCGTCTTCGAGTGCCCACGCCACCCCCAAGGAGTGGATCATACGTGCCTCGGCAACAGGATGACAGACGCCCTCGCAGTGGTGGGCGACGGATTCCAGTCGACCCCAGGGGACCGGGCTTTGACGCGAGATCTATTCTCGTTCAGGGTCTGGTCGACATAAACAGAGCCCACAGAGAAGGTACCGACAGAGATTTTCCAACCAGCAGCAGAGTGCATGTCTCAGGTCCAGAGTGCTTCAGCAGAGCCATCAGGGCTGTGGTGATTCCTCCCAACTTCAGGTTGGCGATTGGAGTCAGTAAGTTCACTGGAGAGTCCAAGCCTGATACTTGGCTTGAAGATTACCGAGTGGCTATTCAGATCGGTGGTGGCAATGATGAGGTGGCCATGAAACACCTTCCTTTGATGTTGGAGGGCTCTGCCAGAGCGTGGCTGAATCAGTTAGCACCTGGTAGCATTTATACTTGGGAAGATCTTGCCCAAGTATTTGTCAGAACATTCGAAGGTACTTGCAAACGGCCGGCAAGGCTGACAGAATTACAATGTTGCATTCGGAAACCGAATGAAACTTTGAGAGATTATATCCAGAGATGGATCACATTGCACCACATGGTGGAGAATGTGTCTGATCATCAGGCAATTTGTGCCTTTAAAGAAGGCGTCAAATATCGGGAGTTGAATCTGAAATTCGGTCGGACATGAGATACGACTCTGACTCGGATGATGGAAATTGCCACCAAGTACGCCAACGGTGAAGAAGAAGACCGACTCCGGAGTGGCAAGCATAAAACAGTCGCCCATGAAACCGGAGGAGGAAACTCCAGTTGGAAGCAGAAGCGCAAAGCCGAGCCAGCCGCTCCTGGTGAAGCCTTAGCCACGACTCAAGGAAAGTTCAAGGGGAAGCCCAAAGGGCCGTGGAACCCCAAGAAAGTAAAAGATCAAGATGGAAATGATGTGCTGGATTTACCATGCCACATTCACACCAAAAAAGATGAAAAGGGTAATTTCGTTTACCCGAAGCATACCACTCGACAGTGTCGACTCCTAATCCAGCAATTCCGAGAGAAACAACCCAAGGAAAAGGAGAAAGAAGCAGACAAGGTTGAGGACGAGGAAGAGGATGATGATGATTATCCCCACGTGAATTCTACTCTGATGATTTTCGCTGACGTTGAGAGTAAAAGTCGATTGAAAGTCATCAATAGAGAAGTGAATATGGTTGCTCCGGTGACACCCAGTTATTTGAAGTGGTCCCAGACTGCCATTACATTCGACCAGTCCGATCACCCAGCGCACATAGCCACCCCTAGGAGGCAAGCGTTGGTGGTCGACCCAGTAGTCGAAGGCACCCGACTGACTAAGGTTCTGATGGATGGTGGCAGTGGCCTGAATATACTGTATGCAGTGACATTGAAAGGAATGGGCATTCCGATGTCCAGACTTAGTGAAAGCAATATGAGTTTCAGTGGAGTCATTCCCGGCAAGAAGGCTGCATCACTCGGTCAGATCGCTCTCGACGTGGTGTTTGGTGACTCCCATAATTACCGCAAAGAAAAGTTGACATTTGAAGTTGTGGATTTCTAGAGTGCCTATTGTAACACCATCGATGCGACTATAGCTCCCACGTGTCGAGGCACGACTTAGAGATATAATCGCATTGAAGGCATATGTCGCAAGTTAGGCAATCTTCACAACATCCCATGTAATAGGATAATAAAAAGGGGGATAACATAGTTGGCTTACACTCGCCACGTCAATCAAGTACATTAATAACATTACATCATCCAAACACTCATGGCCCGACTACGGCGCCAAAATAAAACAGAACCCAACATGCGACACGGTCCCAATCACCCCCAACTGGGCACCACTACTGATCATCGGGAAAGGAAACGTAGTAACGTTGAGAGTCTTCGTCGAACTCCCACTTGAGCTCATACGCGTCTCCTGGAGCGGAATCATCGGGCCCTGCATCTGGTGTAATAGTAATCTGTGAGCCACAGGGACTCAGCAATCTCGCACCCTCGCGATCAAGACTATTTAAGCTTATAGGTATGGCAAGGTAAATATAAGTGGAGCTGCAGCAAGCGACTAGCATATATGGTGGCTAACTTATTCGTAAAAGAGAGCGAGAAGAGGAGGCAAGGCGTGAACGAGAAACTAGAGAGCAACCTGCGCAAACATTACTCCAACACCGTGTCCACTTCCCGGACTCCGCCGAGAAGAGGCCATCACGGTAACACACTCGGTTGATTCATTTTAATTAAGTTAAGGTTCAATTTATCTACAACCGGACATTAACAAATTCCCATCTACCCATAACCGTGGGCACGGCTTTCGAAAGTTCACTCCCTGCAGGGGAGTCCCAACTTAGCCCATGACAAGCTCTCACGGTCAACGAAGGAATAGACCTCCTCCCAAGATGTTCTGATCATACTCGGTATCTCGGTAATTCAAGACACTTCGACAGGTTAAAACAAGACCAGCAACACCGCCCAAATTTGCCGACAAATCCTGATAGGAGCTGCACATATCTCGTTCTCAGGGCACACTCAGATGAGACTAGCTACGAGTAAAACCAACTCTCAAGTTTCCCCGAGGTGGCCCCGCATGCAGCTCAGTTCGGACCAACACTCAGAGGGAGCACTGGCCCGGGGGGGTTTAAAATAAGATGACCCTCGGGCTCCGGTAACCCAAGGGAAAAAGAGGCTAGGTGGCTAACGGTATAACCAAGGTTGGGCATTGCTGGAAAAGCTTTAATCAAGGCGAACTATCAAGGGGTTCCCATTATAACCCAACCGCGTATGGAACGCAAAACCCGGGAACATAACACCGATATGACGGAAACTAGGGCGGCAAGAGTGGAACAAATCACTAGGCGAGAGGCCGAGCCTTCCACCCTTTACCAAGTATATATATGCATTAAGATAACATAGAAATATAATGATATCCCAACAAGTAAATAAAAGATGTTCCAACAAGGAACGGCCTCCAATCTTCACCTGCAACTAGCAACGCTATAAGAGGGGCTGAGCGAAGCGGTAACATAGCCAATCAACGGTTTGCTAGGACAATGGTGGGTTAGAGGTTTGACATGGCATTTTGGGAGGCTTGCAAGCAAGTGGTAGGCATCGTAGCAATGGCATAGCAAAAGAGCGAGCAAACTAGCATAGCAAAGATAGTAGTGATTTCGAGGGTATGATCATCTTGCCTGCACAGTTGTCAGAGTTGACTGGATCCTCAAAAGCAAACTCAATGGACTCCTCGTTAGCGAACTTGTCTCCCGGCTCTACCCAAACAAGACAAACAAGCAACAAGGATACAATCAACCACGTGCAAACTCAAACAACACGATGCAAAGATGATATGCTATGCGGGATGCGATGCGGGATGCAAAATGCAAGATATGACAGGAAATGCATGAAGCTGGCCTCAACTTGGAAATCGAAGTGTTCCATTAGAAAGATGAGATGAAATCGCTTGAAAATGATATAAAGAACGCCGGAATCGGGGTTACGGTTTGGAAATGGCAAGCGATTCAAATATGACACCGGTCTGCGATTTACAGCAAGTAGGCATCTAAATGCAATGAGATGAACATGCTACAGCACCCAAACATGGCATCAAAATACATGGCAGGGAAGCATACAAGATGCTTAACAAAAGTCTAGCACTGAGCTACGGCCAATTAATCCATTAGGAGGTTCAAACAAGCATGGCAAAAACGCAAATGGTAAAACAGATCTCAGACTTTGTGAAATTAACACTTGTCTGGAATTTCAGATCATATAGCCCTCTTCGGAGCAACAAAACAACATGCTACAGGGCCTGAACATGACAAAAAAAGACATGGCATGGAGCTACTCAACAAGCTTAACAAAAGTCCCTTAGTGACCTTGAGCCGAAAGGGATCACAAAATATACAAACAAGCACACGAACATAGCAAAAACATAATTAGTTTTCAGACTCGGTGAAAACTGGGACATGCTGAAATATAACTCACGAAGGCATGTTTACGAGCTCGATTCACTCACCACGGTGAAAGTCATGGAAAGACAAGAATACCTCCCTGAAGAAGGCACAAAATACAAGCTAGACATGGCAAGAACAATGGCATAACATGCACGGATCAACTACAATAACATCGGCAAAATCGCAAACAAGTTGACGATCTGCCCAGATTCGCAACGAAGCAAAAGTAGAGCTTGATTGACTCAAGCTAGGTTGCTCCATAATTGCAAACAAAGCAATGGATGGATAGATCACTACAAGATTAACAAAACTCCCTTACTGATCATCCTCAAAAGAGGCACGGATCACTAGGAAACAACAAGAACATATGGCATCATGAGATAAACAATCCCAGGACTTGGTGAAATCACTAAGTCCCTGAAAACAGAATTAGCAAGTGCACCACTTTGCAAGCTTGCACAAGTCACCACACACATCCTAAAAATACATGGGTTGCACCTCTGGAAAGATGATAAAACCCTTAACAAAACATATGAAGAACTCACGGGCATAGCATGCACACATTAATCATGGCAAAAATGACAAAAGTGCTAAACGGAGTAACGGATCTGACAATTAACTCAAGTAGCCCTCTTCTAACTGCATTTCGGGCATCAAGATGAGCTCAAATGAAAATGATGCAATGGAATGAAATGATGTAATCTCTGAGATGAACACTTTGATATGCTATATGCATGAATCGGAGCTACGGATGCAAAGTTACGGAGCCGCGAACGTAGCAACTTGGATCAGGAATCTCCGGGACTAAGCAAAAAAAAATCAACCTCTCCTAGGGTTTACTGTAGCTCCGATCCAGATCTGGATCGCACGGAGCCCGAGGATCGACGGCCGGAGGAGTCACCGGAGTTGGGCCGGACGGAGTCGGGGACGAGGCCGGGGCGGCCGGTGGTGGCGGGCGGCTGCCGCGGCGCCGGCGAGGTCGGTGGCGGCGGGCGGCGGCGGCCGGCTTGCGGGCGAGGTTGGTGGCGGCGGGCGGTGGGCGCAGCCAACGGGGCGGCACCACGTGGCGGCGGCGGGCGGTGGCGGACACGTCCGGCCTGAATCGGACGTGTCCGTCGGCAGGAAGGTGTAGTTTTAGGGTTTCGGGGAGGACGAAGATCCGAAAACGGAGGGGTGTATATTTAGGCCTAGAGGGAGCTAGGAGAGTCCAAATGAGGTGCGGTTTTCGGCCACGCGATCGTGATCGAACGCTCTAGGACATGGAGCAGAGTTAGGTGGGTTTTGGTCCAAATTGGAGGGGTGTTGGGCTGCAACACACACGAGGCCTTTTCGGTCCCTCGGATAACCGTTGGAGTATCAAACGAAGTCCAAATGATACGAAACTTGACAGGCGGTCTACCGGTAGTAAACCAAGGCCACATGGCAAGTCTCGGTCTAATCCAGAAATTTTTAATCCCCACACACGAAAGAAAGCTAGAAATGGCCACCGGAGGAGAACGAAGCGCCGGAATGCAAAACGGACAACGGGGAAAATGCTCGAATGCATGAGACGAACACGTATGCAAATGCAATGCACATGATGACATGATGTGAGATGCATGACAAAGACAACAACACACGGAGAAAAAGACCCGAACCCGAGAAAATAAAATAACTTAACGCCGAAAACGGCAAGAGTTGGAGTACAAATAGGGAAAGTTACATCCGGGGTGTTACAACACTCCACCACTACGAAAGGATCTCGTCCCGAGATCTAGGACTGAAAGAACGCCGGGTACTCAGAACGGAGGTGATCCTCGCGTTCGCAGGTAGCTTCACGGTCGGAATGGTGTGACCACTTGACTTTGAGAAATTTGATTGACTTGTTGCGAGTCTTGCGTTCAGTCTCTTCAAGAATAGCAGCTGGGTGCTCACGATAAGAGAGATCTTCTTGGAGCTCAATGTCCTCGAAGTTAATGGTGCGGTCAGGATTCTTGAAGCACTTCCGAAGCTGAGAGACATGGAACACATCATGAACATTTGCAAAGTTTGAAGGAAGCTCGAGTTGATAGGCGAGGTCGCCTCTCTTGCTGACAATCCTGAAAGGTCCCACGTATCTAGGGGCAAGCTCCCCTTTGATACCGAAGCGACGAGTACCTTTCATAGGAGAGACGCGGAGGTAAACATGATCTCTGATCTCGAAAGCCAAATCATGGTGCTTACTATCATAGTAGCTCTTCTGACGGGATTGGGCTGCTTTGAGGTTATCACAAATGAATTTGCACATTTCTTCTGCTTCTGTGATTAAGTCATTACCCAAAAGCTGACGTTCACCGGTTTTAGACCAGTTGAGAGGGGTACGGCACTTCCTGCCATACAGAATTTCAAAAGGGGCCTTGCCCGAACTTGCTTGAAAACTGTTGTTGTAGGAGAATTCAGCATAAGGAAGACAATCCTCCCACTTCATGCCGAAGGAGATCACACAAGCCCTGAGCATATCTTTAAGAATCTGGTTGACACGCTCGACTTGACCGCTAGTTTGAGGATGGAAAGCTGTGCTGAAGCGGATGTTGGTGCCCATAGCCTTCTGAAAAGAATCCCAAAACTTCGAGGTAAAGATGCTGCCACGGTCTGAAGAGATCACTTGAGGAATACCGTGCAGAGAGACAATTTGAGAGGTATAGAGTTCCGCCAATTGAGCTGCAGTGATCGACTCTTTGATAGGCAGAAAGTGAGACACTTTGGTGAGTTTGTCGATGACAACGAATATAGCATCATTGCCACGCTTGGACTTTGGAAACCCAGTCACGAAGTCCATTTCAATGTGGTCAAACTTCCATTCTGGAATGGCAAGAGGTTGGAGGAGACCAGCTGGCCTTTGGTGTTCTGCCTTCACTCTTCTGCAGACATCACACTCATTCACGAATTGAGCGATCTCGCGCTTCATTCGAGTCCACCAATGATCTTGCTTAAGGTCCTGATACATCTTCATGCTCCCAGGGTGGATGGAGAGGAGAGAATTGTGAGCCTCGTTCATGATCACTTTACGATGTTCACCTTTGGGCAAAACAATACGATCCTCAAAGAAGAGAGTGTCCTTGTCATCAAGGCGGTAGCACTTGTACTTGGACTGACTCTTGGCAATCCCAATCTTCACCTTTTTCACCATAGCATCGAGAAGCTGGGCTTGGCGAATCTGGTCTTCCAAGGTAGGAGAGACTTGAAGGTTGGCGAGGAAACCTCTAGGAACAACTTGCAGATTAAGTTTGCGGAAAGTTTCACAAAGCTCGGGTTGATAAGGCTTGATAATCAGACTGTTGCAGTAAGCTTTCCTGCTCAAAGCGTCAGCGATCACATTGGCCTTGCCTGGAGTATACTCAATACTCAGATTATACTCTTGAATCATTTCGACCCATCGAGTTTGCCTGAGGTTGAGATTAGGCTAAGTGAAGATGTACTTGAGACTCTTGTGATCAGTGAAAATGTCCACTTTTCTTCCCAATAGAAGATGTCTCCAAGTCAAAAGAGCATGCACAACTGCCGCCAACTCGAGATCATGAGTGGGGTAGTTCTTCTCATTAGGCTTCAGCTGGCGAGATGTATAAGGAACAACTTTCTTCTCTTGCATCAAAACTGCGCCAAGACCTTGGAGAGAGGCATCACAAAAGACCTCGTACGGCTTGAATTCATCAGGTGGAGTCAGAACTGGAGCGGTGATCAATTTCTCTTTCAAAGTGTTGAAAGTAATATCACACTCCGGAGACCAAACGTACTTGACGTGCTTCTAGAGAAGATTTGAGAGTGGCTTCGCGATCTTAGAAAAGTTTTCAACGAATCTTCGGCAATAGCTTGCGAGACCGAGAAAACTGCGGAGTTGCTTCACGTTCTGAGGAGGTTCCAAATTCACAATTGCAGACACCTTCTCAGGATTCACGGCAATGCCCTTGGCAGAGATGATATGACCAAGATAAAGAACCTCATCAAGCCAAAATTCACACTTGGAGAACTTGGCGTAGAACTGATGTTCCCTAAGCTTATCGAGAACCAAACGCAAGTGCTTGGCATGATCTTCCTTGTTCTTGGAGAAAACCAGAATGTCGTCGAGATAGACCAAAATGAAGTCATTGGTGTAGGCGTTGAAGATGAAGTTCATCATGCGAGAGAGCGTCGGAGGAGCGTTGGCGAGGCCAAAAGACATGACAGTGTATTCATATGAACCAAAGCTTGTTATGAATGCTGTCTTGGGAATATCTTCTTCACGAATGCGAATCTGATGATAACCCATACGGAGATCAAGCTTGGAGAATACTTGGGCACCTTTGAGTTGTTCGAACAGCTCATTGATGTTGGGAAGTGGGTATTTGTTCTTGATGGTATTCTTGTTCACTGGACGGTAATCAACACAAAGTCGGTCCGTTCCATCCTTCTTCTTCACAAAAAGAACACCACAACCCCACGGAGAAGAATTGGGCCGGATGAGAGACATTTTCTCTTGCATATCGAGTTGCTTCTTCAGCTCTTTCAACTCTTCAGGTCCGAGCTTGTAAGGACGTTTGCACACAGGTTCCGTACCAGGCTCAAGATCAATAACGAATTCAACTGGCCGGTGCGGAGGCATTCCTGGGAGCTCTTCTGGAAAGACGTCTTGATATTCGCAAACGACTGGAATTTGAGAGATGGCATCCAATTCACCCTTCTCATTGAGAGAAAACAGACAGATGGAATTATCCCGAGCGGCAAAGACAATTACATCCTCCGACGAATGAGTCAATTGAATCTGCCTGGCTGCACAATCAAGCTGAGCCTTGTGCTTAGAAAGCCAATCCATCCCGAGAATAAGATCAATATCCGAGTTACCAAGAACCATTGGAGAAGCCAAAAATTTGAAATCACCCATCAAGATAGAAATATCCGGAACCATCAAACTAGAACTCAGACGCTTAGCCGGAGAGACGACTTGCATAGCTCTAGGTAAAGCCTTAGTACTAAAATTGTTCTCCGATGCAAATGGGAATGACATGAAGGAATGCGATGCACCAGAGTCAAAAAGTACTTTTGCGGGAATATCATTAACAGGAAGGTTACCCATGATCACATCTGACGAGTCCTCTGCCTGAGCTGCATTCATCAAATTGACCTTGGCATGCTTGGGGTTATGCTTGACCACAGCTGTACTTGTCGATCTGACAGGAGGAGGAGGAGGAAGACGCCTCTGGTTGAGACACTTGTTGGCATAGTGACCCTTCTGTTGGCACTTGTTGCACGTGACCTCTGAAAGCGGACGGTGATACGGAGCACTGGATCTTGGAGCTTGAGACGAAGTCTTGTTCTGAAAGCCAGGGTTGGGTGGGTGGGAAGAACCACTGCCACCTTTGCTCTTCTGCTGAAACGGCTGACGGAATGGAGGAGGAGGAAGCCAAAACTTCTGCTGCTTGGCCACTTGAGTAGAGGAAGAAGGAGTAACATCTTTGACTCGCTTCTTGGAAGCATCACACCTCAACTGAGTAGCCTCTTGCTTCAGTGCCATGTTGTAGAACTCATCGTATCTCAAGGGCTCGAAGAGGACAAGAGCGAGCTAAATTTCTTCTCTGAGACCACCCCTGAACTGGTATATCATGCTCTTCTCATCAGGCACGTCCTGCTTGGCAAAGCGGGCAAGCTTCTGGAACAACTTGTTGTAGTCATAGACAGACAAAGAGCCTTGCTTCAGATTGCAGAATTCCTCACGCTTGCTTTCAACCACGCTCTGCGGAATATGATGAGCTCAGAAATCTCGACGGAAATCATCCCAAGTGATAACATGTCCACCTCTGGAGTCCTTGTACTGCTG
Source organism: Triticum urartu (assembly GCF_003073215.2). Taxonomy (NCBI): domain Eukaryota; kingdom Viridiplantae; phylum Streptophyta; class Magnoliopsida; order Poales; family Poaceae; genus Triticum; species Triticum urartu. Next base: position 372,606,590 of record NC_053025.1, on the reverse strand, counting down.
GAACCATTCTGCAGCTTGATCTTTGAGTTGGAAGGAAGCGAACTTGACAAAGTCCTCAGGCCTGACGTTACTGCACTCGAAATGCTTGCACAGATCCACAAGCCAATCGTCAGCATCGGTTGCCTCAACACAATTGCTGAAAGTCTTTGGCCCGCTAGCAAGGAACTGGTTGAGTGTAGCAAAGTGACTCTAATTGCTGCCTTGATTCCCTTGACTGCCTTGATTGCGCTCTTGAAGAATTTGCATGATCAGCTGTGTGTTTGCATTGGTTGCGGCCATCACAGCTTGCCATGCCTCTGGAGGAGGTGGAGGAGGTGGCGGATCAGGATTCGGAGTCGTGCGCGTTGGAGGAGCCATCCTGAAGAGGTTGACCACCATTAGCACATTGACAGATAAATATTGAAGCTGAATCCAACGAAATGAAAATTGCAACATATAGTCTTCACATCCGAACAAAATGAACGAATGCATTCCTCTTAAAATGGTCACATATCCATAAATTGAGAAGCCATGTAGAAATAAGGTAGAGAAATAAATCAACAAGGTACGGATCAAGAATGAATAATCGGTAAGAAATCCCAATCTCAAACCAATATCCATGGAAGAAGAGATAGAGCTACTAGAATTCCCACCTATGAAACTCCCGAACCTTTCCGGTTATGCAATCAGGTGTTGGGGATACAGGGGAAGCATAATATCTCACCCAAACTAGCAAATCCTACATCCAGCTATATCCATCCTTCAACACATAACCAAGAAACCTTCGGAAACCATCTACCTCAACCTTCGAAAAGCATCCGTTATACAAGTTATGGCGATACTCCCGAACTCCCGCCCAGTACTGGGTGGCGTCGAGGTTATCTCACCAACGAACTGCATAAAAGAGATTTTCGATGTCGGCGTACTAAACCTAGGTATTCCAGAACTGCAACGATAAAATTATGATGACAACACCTCAGAGCTCAACTCCCCGGGACACTTCCACTAAACCCCTGACAGGAGGCACCAAGTCAATGTTCTCATCATAAAACCATCGGAATGATTCCAAGATACCCGCGTGATCCTAAAATTTTTTTAGTGGAATTTGAGAAGAGAAGAGTCAACACTCTACGTCAGGATGCCTTACCAGAGCGATGAGGAGACTGGGAAGTAAAAAGAATTCCTAAGCTCTCCGATATATAATTCCTAAAAGACTCAAAACATTTTTTCTAGACACAACTCGGCCACTAAAAACGATCAAGCAATGGGGCTCCTAAGGTCGGGGAAGGCTCTGATACCAACTTGTAACACCCTCGATGCGACTATAGCTCCCACGTGTCGAGGCACGACTTAGAGATATAATCGCATTGAAGGCATATGTCGCAAGTTAGGCAATCTTCACACCATCCCATGTAATAGGATAATAAAAAGGGGGATAACATAGTTGGCTTACACTCGCCACGCCAATCAAGTACATTAATAACATTACATCATCCAAACACTCATGGCCCGACTACAGCGCCAAAATAAAAGAGAACCCAACATGCGACACAGTCCCAATCACCCCCAACTGGGCACCACTACTGATCATCGGGAAAGGAAACGTAGTAATGTTGAGAGTCTTCGTCGAACTCCCACTTGAGCTCATACGCGTCTCCTGGAGCGGAATCATCGGGCCCTGCATCTGGTGTAATAGTAATCTGTGAGCCACAGGGACTCAGCAATCTCGCACCCTCGCGATCAAGACTATTTAAGCTTATAGGTATGGCAAGGTAAATATAAGTGGAGCTGCAGCAAGCGACTAGCATATATGGTGGCTAACTTATTCGTAAAAGAGAGCGAGAAGAGGAGGCAAAGCGCGAACGAGAAACTAGAGAGCAACCTGCGCAAACATTACTCCAACACCGTGTCCACTTCCCGGACACCGCCGAGAAGAGGCCATCACGGTAACACACTCGGTTGATTCATTTTAATTAAGTTAAGGTTCAAGTTATCTACAACCGGACATTAACAAATTCCCATCTGCCCATAACCGCGGGCACGGCTTTCGAAAGTTCAATCCCTGCAGGGGAGTCCCAACTTAGCCCATGACAAGCTCTCACGGTCAACGAAGGAATATACCTCCTCCCAAGATGTTCCGATCAGACTCGGTATCTCGGTAATTCAAGACACTTCGACAGGTTAAAATAAGACCAGCAACACCGCCCGAATGTGCCGACAAATCCTGATAGGAGCTGCACATATCTCGTTCTCGGGGCACACTCAGATGAGACTAAGCTACGATTAAAACCAACCATCAAGTTTCCCCGAGGTGGCCCCGCAGGCAGCTCAGTTCGGACCAACACTCAGAGGGAGCACTGGCCCGGGGGGGTTTAAAATAAGATGACCCTCGGGCTCCGGTAACCCAAGGGAAAAAGAGGCTAGGTGGCGAATGGTAAAACCAAGGTTGGGCATTGCTGGAAAAGCTTTAATCAAGGTGAACTATCAAGGGGTTCCCATTATAACCCAACCGCGTAAGGAACGCAAAATCCGGGAACATAACACCGATATGACGGAAACTAGGGCGGCAAGAGTGGAACAAATCACTAGGCGAGAGGCCGAGCCTTCCACCCTTTACCAAGTATATAGATGCATTAAGATAACATAGCAATATAATGATATCCCAACAAGTAAATAAAAGATGTTCCAACAAGGAACGGCCTCCAATCTTCACCTGCAACTAGCAACGCTATAAGAGGGGCTGAGCGAAGCGGTAACATAGCCAATCAACGGTTTGCTAGGACAATGGTGGGTTAGAGGTTTGACATGGCATTTTGGGAGGCTTGCAAGCAAGTGGTAGGCATCGTAGCAATGGCATAGCAAAAGAGCGAGCAAACTAGCATAGCAAAGATAGTAGTGATTTCGAGGGTATGATCATCTTGCCTGCACAGTTGTCAGAGTTGACTGGATCCTCAAAAGCAAACTCAACGGGCTCCTCGTTAGAGAACTCGTCTCCCGGCTCTACCCAAACAAGACAAAAAATCAACAAGGATACAATCAACCACGTGCAAACTCAAACAACACGATGCAAAGATGATATGCTATGCGGGATGCGATGCGGGATGCAAAATGCAAGATATGACAGGAAATGCATGAAGCTGGCCTCAACTTGGAAATCCAAGTGTGCCGCTGGAAATATGAGATGAAATCGCTTGAAAACGATATAAAGAATGCCGGAATCGGGGTTACGGTTTGGAAATGGCAAGCGATTCAAATATGACACCGGTCTGCGATTTACAGCAAGTAGGCATATAAATGCAATGAGATGAACATGCTACAGCACCCAAACATGGCATCAAAATACATGGCAGGGAAGCATACAAGATATGTTTAACAAAAGTCTAGCACTGAGCTACGGCCAATTCATCCATTAGGAGGTTCAAACAAGCATGGCAAAAACGCAAATGGTAAAACAGATCTCAGACTTAGTGAAATTAACACTTGTCTGGAATTTCAGATCATATAGCCCTCTTCGGAGCAACAAAACAAAATGCTACAGGGCCTGAACATGACAAAGAAAGACATGGCATGGAGCTACTCAACAAGCTTAACAAAAGTCCCTTAGTGACCTTGAGCCGAAAGGGATCACAAAATATACTAACAAGCACACGAACATAGCAAAAACATAATTAGTTTTCAGACTCGGTGAAAACTGGGACATGCTGAAATATAACTCACGAAGGCATGTTTACGAGCTCGATTCACTCACCACGGTGGAAGTCATGGAAATACAAGAATACCTCCCTTAAGAAGGCACAAAATACAAGCTAGACATGGTAAGAACAATGGCATAACATGCACGGATCAACTACAATAACATCGGCAAAATCGCAAACAAGTTGACGATCTGCCCAGATTCGCAACGAAGCAAAAGTAGAGCTCGATTGACTCAAGCTAGGTTGCTCCATAATTGCAAAGAAAGCAATGGATGGATAGATCACTACAAGATTAACAAAACTCCCTTACTGATCATCCTCAAAAGAGGCACGGATCACTAGGAAACAACAAGAACATATGGCATCATGAGATAAACAATCCCAGGACTTGATGAAATCACTAAGTCCTTGAAAACAGAATTAGCAAGTGCACCACTTTGCAAGCTTGCACAAGTCACCACACACATCCTAAAAATACATCGGTTGCACCTCTAGAAAGATGACAAAACCCTTAACAAAACATATGAAGAACTCACGGGCATAGCATGCACACATTAATCATGGCAAAAATGACAAAAGTGCTAAACGGAGTAACGGATCTGACAATTAACTCAAGTAGCCCTCTTCTAACAGCATTTAGGGCATCAAGATGAGCTCAAATGAAAATGATGCAATGGAATGAAATGATGTAATCTCTGCGATGAACATTTTGATATGCTATATGCATGAATCGGAGCTACGGACGCAAAGTTACGGAGCCGCGAACGTAGCAACTTGGATCAGGAATCTCCGGGACTAAGCAAAAAAAATCAACCTCTCCTAGGGTTTACTGTAGCTCCGATCCAGATCTGGATCGCACGGAGCCCGAGGATCGACGGCCGGAGGAGTCACCGGAGTTGGGCCGGCCGGAGTCGGGGACGAGGCTGAGGCGGCCGGTGGGGGCGGGCGGCTGCCGCGGCGCCGGCGAGGTCGGTGGCGGCGGGCGGCGAAGCGGGCGGCGGCGGCCGGCTCGCGGGCGAGGTTGGTGGCGGCGGGCGGCGGGCGCAGCCAACGAGGCGGCACCACGTGGCGGCGGCGGGCGGTGGCGGACACGTCCGGCCCGAATCAGACGTGTCCGTCGGCAGGAAGGTGCAGTTTTAGGGTTTCGGGGAGGACGAAGATCCGAAAACGGAGGGGTGTATATATAGGCCTAGAGGGAGCTAGGAGAGTCCAAATGAGGTGCGGTGTTCGGCCACGCGATCGTGATCGAACGCTCTAGTACATGGAGCAGAGTTAGGTGGGTTTTGGGCCAAATTGGTGGGGTGTTGGGCTGCAACACACATGAGGCCTTTTCGGTCCCTCGGATAACCGTTGGAGTATCGAACGAAGTCCAAATGATACGAAACTTGATAGGCGGTCTACCGGTAGTAAACCAAGGCCGCTTGGCAAGTCTCGGTCCAATCCGGAAATGTTTAATCCCCACACACGAAAGAAAGCTAGAAATGGCCACCGGAGGAGAACGAAGCGCCATAATGCAAAACGGACAACGGGGAAAATGCTCGAATGCATGAGACGAACACGTATGGAAATGCAATGCACATGAGGACATGATGTGAGATGCATGACAACGACAACAACACACGGAGACAAAGACCCGAACCCGAGAAAATAAAATAACTTAACGCCAGAAACGGCAAGAGTTGGAGTACAAATAGGGAAAGTTACATCCGGGGTGTTACACCTATCATGCTATTCTGGGCAGGCCAGCTGATGCACGTTTTATGGCTCGACCATGTTACGTATACCTCAAATTGAAGATGCTTGGTCGCAAAGGGGTGATCACTATCACTGGTAGTCAGAAGAAGGTGATAGAGTGCTTCCAGAAGGGCATAAAGATCGCTGATGCACAGATGGCCATAGTGGAATTGCAAGAATATCAAAAAAAATGCAGATCCGAGTGATTTGTTGCGAGCCAAGAAGCCCACCATGGATTCAGCATTCTAGTCGTCTGGCGAAACAAAGTCGGTTCACATTCACCCGACGGATCCCAATTCCGCTCCGACTCACATTTCAATGTACGCTCCACCCTTGTCTGCAAGGACGACAAGGCATAGGTCGACTGCAACCCTCTTCTCCGAGCTTCGCCACAAATAAAACATACGCTCCACCCTTGTCCGCAAGGACGACGAGGCGCAGGTCGACTGCAACCCTCTTCTCCGAGCTTCGCCACAAGTACAACGTAAGCTCTACCCTTGTCCGCAAGGACGACAAGGCGCAGGTTGACTCCAACCCACTTCTCCGAGCTTCGCCACAAGTACAACATGCGCTCCATCCTTGTCCACAAGGACGGCGAGGCGCAGGTCAACTGCAACCTTCTCCTCCGAGCTACTCCACAAATACAACGGAGCAGATCCCAAAAGCAATCGTAAGTATACTCAAAAGCAGTTCAGATAAAACCTAAAGTTCCAAGCAACAAATCAAAAGTATTCGAGCATCAAGCCCGAAAGAGTTTAATGGTTACAGCAACCACTCGGCATTCCGAGGCAAATTTAAGATAGGTTTAAATCTCATAGTTTGTTCACTCGGCAGAAGGAGGGCTGGAGGGTTCGACGAATTCGTCCAAGTCAATTCCGTCTGCGATCCGAGTGGCAACAGCGATGAAAGTCTCCATAAAGGACTGGAAGTCGTGCCTTTTGGTGTTGGCGACCTTGATCGCCGCCAGCTTGTCTTCACGAGCTTCCTTGCAGTGGACTCTGACCAAGGACAATGCCACGTCAGCACCACACCGGGCAGAGGCCTTCTTCCATTCTTGCACTCTACCAGGAACCTCGTTGAGCCGAGCCATCAGAGATTCCAGGTCATTTTGGAGCGTCGCCCCTGGCCAGAGTGATGAGTCGATCTGTGAAACTGCCACCTTCAGGCGTGCGAGATAACTTGTGACGTCGGCGACACGGGATTCCAGTCGGAGCACGTTCATGGCAGTCTCGTCGCAAACCGGAGAAACGATAGGGTCTAGACCAGTCTCGATCCTTCCGGTTTCCTCGTCAAAGTCTTGGAAGAATTCTGCAGTCAAAGAGTTAGTGAGTTGACTGGATAGGATTAACTTGCAAGCAGCAAAGCAGACGGATTAAAAGGAGTACCTTCCAGCATAAGATAGAGCTTCTTGGCAAGAGTTCTCAAATAGGCTTCCGTGTCATTTCTCTTGCGGACCGCAGACTCCAGCTTCTCATTCAGGGCAATCTTATCTTTCTTCAGACGACTTACTTCTCGGTTAGACTCATTGAGACATGACTTCAGCTTGTTCACCTCCCCTTCCAACACTCCGACCTAAGACAGCTTCTGGTCTGCAAGGGCAGTCTTGTCTTGAGCCTCTTTCTGTGCAGCTGCAAGGTCCAAGTTGTTCTTCTCCATTGCCAACCTAATTTTCTCTGCAAAAGAAGGAATTGGATCAAACAAGAGATGAAAGAAATATCTTAAAAGACGATCAACGTGAACAGTCGACAGGCAGCTACCTTCCATACCAGCAGCTTCATCTTCGGCTTTCTTCAACTTTTGCCGGCCAACTCCAAGTCGAGGTTGAGTTGCCTCTTCTTCTCCTCAAACTCGGCAAACTTAGAAATGAGAGAACAAGATTTCTACAGGAGGTAAAAGACGTGTCAGTCGACAAGATCAAAGGTTATTTACTTCTAAGTGAATAAAACTTAAAAGTTCACTTAGACCCCAGCCAACTGCCCGCAGTCGACTGCGGCCTCAGGGACTACACCCAGTGGGTGCACTTGGCGTGCCCCCACTGATTTAGACCCAACTCGACCGGTCCGCCCGGGTCAAGTAAAAAAAGAAGAGAAAAGAACTATTCAGCCCCCGGCCCACTGCCAGCAGTCGATCGCGGTCTCGGGGACTACACCCAGTGGGTGCACTTGAGGTGGCCCCACTGGTTCAGATCTCACTAGACCGGTCCGCCCTGGTGAAGTGGAAGAAAAGAAAGTAAAAAGAACTCAGATCCCAGTCGACTTCCCGCAGTCGACTGTGGTCTCGGGGACAACGCCCAGTGGGTGCACTTAGAGTGCCCCACCGGTTCAGATCCTACTCGCCTAGACCAGGTGGAAGAGCGCAAATACCAAAGACAACAAAACACCCAGTGGGTGTACAGATTCGATGCAAATAATAAGAGATTGTATGGAAGAAAATATTTCGGGTAGCATATCCTAATAGAACAAGGTTAGTCGGAAGTTTACTTACCTGGACATTGGCCCGGAGAGCAGCGTTGGCATCATAAGCAGCCGCGTGCACCATCTTCATCCGCTCCATCATCACGTCAGCCTGATGGATGGCTTCCGCAGCCGCGTCCGACTAGTTTTCCGGAACATGGTAGTTGGTGAAGAAGGGGGCAGACGACCCAGCTGCGGCAGCTTGGAGCTCCGAAGCGTGAGGCTGGATGACTGAAGGGAACACTTGTTCATTCGACGGTGCAGGGCGCTCACTCAACAATGGTATAGCGAAAGTTACAGAGGCCCCGCCTGTGTCTTCAGATTGCCGGGCGGTTGGTGTGGTCGTCGGTCCCTGCTGAGACATCTTGCCAGCTGCTACTTTTTTGTTCTTTTTGGGCCTAGGGGCCACGTCTTCATCATCATCTTGAAGATCGATGACGTTGGGTGGAGCTGCAGAGAAATCAGTCGGCCCCAAGTGAATCTCTAGAATTTAATTGACCAAGTAATCCAGAACAAGATCATAAGAGTTTTTACCTAGGTTGGAGGTAACCACGTCTTCCATATCCTCATCTCAATATTGGTAGGAAGAAGTTCCAGATGTAGCAGCACTACAAATGTCAACATTCAGTCGGTTACGTTCTGTTGCTCAAGTCGGCCAAAAGAATAGATCAGATGATTACCCAGAGATGGTGGGGACGGTCACTTTGATTCGGGGCAAAGCCTTCGGTGGTTTAGAGGAGGTGGCTTTCGATGCTTTTGGAGCAGGAGGTGGCACAATCTTGGGCTGTTTCGATATCTTCTCAGTCGGCGCGGGCGAAGACTTCCGAGGGCGCTTCGAACATGGCCTAGTCGATGCAGCCGCCAGGACCGGGGTGCTCGTCGGGTCTTGAGTGTGCTTGGATCTTCTCTCTCTGCGAGGAGGCGAGTCGACCTCCTCGTCGTCACTCGAGTCGTCGCTCTCCTCGTCCTCCTCCGCATCCGAGTGCCACTCGCCACTATCGCCCCCACTCGCCCCTTCCTCGATGTCTTGCTCCTGCACTCCATTGGGCATTGAGTACATATCAATAAGAGCCTGAAAAGACAATGAAGGAAAGAAATACAGTCAATCGTCAACAAGGTGTTACACGGTGAATCGAGAAGATACTTGGCAAAGCAGAATCATACCTGTTCCGGCTGGCACGAGTGGTCGAATGGAATCACCCTCCTAGACCCTCGGGGATTGTCTTTGTTGCCGGTGATTCCTCTCAGCCACTTCTCCACCGTGTCTTCACTAACATCCTCCGGGTGGATCCGAGTGGAGTCCTCGAGTCCCGAGTACATCCACATCGGATGGTCATGGGCTTGGAGTGGTTGGATGTGTCGACTAAGAAAGACCTCCAGCAGGTCCATTCCGGTCACCCCGTCAACGGACAAGTTGGACGACCCGCTCGACCAACGCCTTCACCTGCGCCTTCTCTTCCGGGATCACCCTCAGGGAGGAGGGCTTCTCCACTCGAGGCAAGGAAAAGGGGGGAAGTCCAGTCAACTGACCCGGGGTCTGCTGGTCCTTACAGTAAGACCAGGTCGACTGCCAGCCCCAGACCGAGTCAGGAAGGATCATAGCTGGGATGGTGCTCTTATTCCTCATTTGGATTCCAAGGCCGCCGCACATCTAACTCACATGCCTCCTCTCATCACTCGGGTTGGCCTTCTTGACCGACTGGGAGCGGCAGGTGAATATGTGCTTGAATAGACCCTAGTGTGGTCGACAACCCAAGAAATTTTCGCACATTGACACAAAGGCAGCAAGATACACTATGGTATTTGGAGTGAAGTGGTGGAGCTGATCCCCGAAGAAGTTCAAAAAGCCACGAAAGAAAGGATGGGGAGGCAAAGAGAACCCGCAGTCGACATGAGTGGCGAGGAGAACGCACTCACCCTCCAGCGGCCGCAGCTCGGTCTCGTTCCCCGGGAGCCGCGCCGATTCGTGGGGGATCCATCCCCCTCAACCAGGTCGTCGAGGTCGTCTTGGCTAATTGTCAAGCGGATCCAATCGCCCTGGATCCAGCCCGGCGGCAGGCCGGAGCTTGACGAGGATCCACCCCGACTGGTCCTCTTTCCTTTCGCCTTCGCGGTCGCCTTCTTCGCGCGCTCCAATGCCACCGTCTTCTCCTTTCCCATGGCGGCGGATCGAGTCCGAGCGAGGCTACGACGCCGAGAGCGGAAGCGGGCGCAGCGGATAAATCTGAGGAAGAAGAAAGAGAATGAGGGCGCACTGTTCAAGAGCCCGGTCCGGTGCCTTTTATAAGGTCACTTCCGAGTGACTAACTTGTAGGCCCGGACAATCTTAACAAATCCCGCAACAGTCACGCGCGATACGTGGCGAAAAAGGTGGCGCGGGAATCGAGGTGACCTGCCTAATCCGTCCCGACTAACACGACCTCGCCCGTCCGGCGCGCTTCCGAAAATTCGAATCCCGCGAAATCCGCGGACAGCAGAACAACTTGTCAGATGGAAGACATCCTCCGCATCATCATTCGGAACTCTGCCGTAAAAGTTCACTCGACAAACACTAAGAATGGACCAAGGCGACTGAAAAAGAAGTTGGTGTCATCCCCTTAGTTCATTGATCCAGAGCAAGATATACTCATAACACGAAAAAGGAGTCGGAAGCATTCTCAACTCCTTCCTCACTCAAACCTTGATCCATTCGGGGGCTAATGATGAAGCTATGTACCTAGGGTAGGGTCATGGATCTGTCCAAGATGCCCTCCCCAAGGACATCCCTAAAAGGAACCAGAAGCAGTCGAAGAAAAATCATCATCCACTCGACCATGAAGCCATGTTCCACTCGACAGTCTTGAAGGCACTTGACCGTACGGACAACCACTCGACTACCAGAAGATCTAGAGCCACTCCACTCTGCAACGGTCGAGATTTAAGTCATAACCTTAATAGTCATCATGTACTTTTATTACGGGCGTTACCAGTAATGTCTCCATCCTTATGTACCTTAAACCCTTTGTAACTGAGGGCGGGAGGGGTCTGGGAACTCTATATAAGCCACCTCCTCCTCAGGGACAAGGGTTCGCAATTTCTGTAACACACACACACGCATATAATCCAGTCGACTGCCTCCGGGCTCCGAGACGTAGGGCTGTTACATCCTCCGAGAAGAGCCTGAACTCGTAAAACTCCCGAGTACAACTCCTCTATAGCTAAGATCTCGCCTCTACATTCCTACCCCCCATTCTACTGTCAGACGTAGAACCACGACAGGCGAGCATAGCTGGTTGGCTCGTAGCAACAACACAACAAGCAACACTGGGAAATCAGAGGCCAGAGATAGCAACGGCAAACCCCGACGCAACAAACACAAATGCCGCAAACATGATGAAAGCGCCGAAGCCACAACAGTCAATGCTAGATTTAATAGCTCTAAGTCCGGTCAGCGGACAGGGCCACTCAAAAATGAAAATTCGGGTCCGTCCAGTTTGGACCGCATACTCGACCGTCCATGCCAAATTCATGGCAAACCAGGAACACTAGCCAATCATACCAACAGAGAATGTTGGGTCTTCAAGCAAGCTAGCAGGTTAGGCGCCAAAAACAAAGATAAGGGGTCTCAAAGCGATGACAGCGAGAGGAGCCCAGATCACCGAATAGAGGAGAACAAAAGAAATCTCTCCAACAAATCCAAATGGTGAATATGGTAAACGACACCCACACTCCCAACCCGGACCGTATGCACACCCTTAGGGATGTCGACCTAACGAAACCAGTCAGCCCGCAATACAAGCTAGGGCCGATCACCTTCAACCAAATGGATCACCCGGTCAGCACTAGTCACGGCAATCCAGCCGCACTAGTCCTCGACCCAATAATTGATGGGTTCCACCTCACATGAGTCCTTATGGACGGAGGCAGCAGTCTAAATCTGCTTTACCAGGATACAATGCGCAAGATGGGCATCGATCATTCGATGATCAAACCCACTAAAGCCACCTTTAGAGGTATTATACCAGGCGTGGATGCCAGCTGTACCGGCTCCATCGCTCTCGAGGTAGTCTTTGGATCACCAGACAATTACCGTGCCGAAGAGTTAATCTTCGACATCGTCCCCTTTTGCAGTGATTATCAGGCATGGCTCGGGCGAACTGCGTTTTCTCGATTCAACCCAGTGCCACATTATGCCTACCGTAAACTCAAGATGCCCGGTCCGCGCAGCGTCATCACGGTTAATGGCGAGGCCGAACTCTCCCTCGGTACCACAGAGTACGCCGCCGCTTTAACAGCAGAAGCAATAGACAGCACCTTTCAGTCAAATCTTGAGTTGACGGCTAAAACCCCGGACACATTCAATGTAGTCCGAACTACTTCACGGCAGGATAGCCCGGATCGTCCAGGGCTCAACTAAACATTCCAACGAAGTCCAGAACATGCGACATATCGCGGCTCAACCGCTCTCCGGCACACAAATATTTCTTACATTTCCTTTGCAGGCTCACCTTTGCGCAGACCGGGACCGGTGACATGGTACCACCTTGAACGCACAAGCAAACCTTTAGAGATTCCTCGCGATGTCCATCCGACTATACTCTGGATCTGCACACATCTTCTTGCTCCCCGGTACCAGCAGGTTCCACAGTCATATTCCCCTTTTTATAACATTACCTGTACTCATACGCTTCGACGTATTATTCAAATACCACATGTGGATTTATATGGCGCTTATTTGCTGTTATTTCTTATTGAAACTCTTTTGTTAAGTGGCATCCGTACACCACGATATGCCTTTGCCAGGGGCTTCGTTTTACCCATAATACGGCAATAAAGTCCGAACACCTTCACGGAAGTTCGGCACCCCGAACTTATAGAATTATATGCATCAGCTCCGAATCATGCCTTGGGTCAAATGTTGGGTTTGCCCGGCTCCCATGTTTTGCCACCTTACGTTCCTCTATATCGGCTAAGGCAGCACAGGGAGAACTACTGCTATTGTGTCCCGGTTCTTCCGAACGAGCACCTCAGTAGAGAAAGCCGAAAACTGACTGTCATGATACGGCGAGAGCTGGTCAGCTATTCGAGAGGTTGTAAAATCTTTAAGGATTTCTCCCGCATAATGCCATAACCAATGCAGCGTGTGATGGATCGGTTCTTCTTCTGATCAGGTGCCTATAGGGCCCCTCGTGCGGTCTTCCAAACACCAGGGGCTGTGCCGACCTTCCTAATGCTCCTATGGCTAAGTGAGAATGATAAAGCCCTATAGTCCGATTGCCTGGTTCGCTGTGCTGAACACCTCCTTCAAAGGACCCAACACTTGGGTTAAGAGTGATCAGGTTTATCCCGAACACCCCCGTATTTCTTACGAGGGGGCAGAAGCCAACGACTGGCCAATTCTCAGGTTTAATATATAAAATGGCTGCGGAGGAGGGTAAACTTTTACAACAGGCAATATATATTAGAAATGACCTTGTTCACACATTACAAAGGACAATGTCGGTGTCAAAACCGGCGGATCTCGGGTAGGGGTCCCGAACTGCGCGTCTAAGGCGGATGGTAACATGAGGCAGGGGACACGATGTTTTACCCAGGTTCGGGCCCTCTTGATGGAGGTAAAACCCTACGTCCTGCTTGATTTATTCTTGATGATATGAGTATTACAAGAGTTGATCTACCACGAGATCGGAGAGGCTAAACCCTAGAAGCTAGCCTATGGTATGATTGTATGTTGTCCTACGGACTAAAACCCTTCGATTTATATAGACACCGGAGGGGGCTAGGGTTACACAAAGTCGGTTACAAAGGAGATATACATATCCGTATTGCTTAGCTTGCCTTCCACGCCAAGTAGAGTCCCATCCGGACACGGGACGAAGTCTTCAATCTCGTATCTTCATAGTCCAACAGTACGGCCAAAGGATATTGTCCGGCTGTCTGGAGACCCCCTAATTGAGGACTCCCTCAAACAACATGACTATATTCATGGAAATACAATGTCCTTGGTACATTGCTCCACCGCAAGGCAGGATCCTTTCAGGACACTTTCATAATACAATTCGGGCTTGCGGTGCTCCTTTCCCTCTGGCGGTCCCTCGGTCATCAGCTTTTCAGTATCCATCTTCCCCGAGTGCACCTTTGCGCGGGCAAAGGCCATTCGTGCACCTTTTATGCAGACCGACCGCTTGATGACGTCAAGTCGAGGGCAGGCACTAACAAGCCGCTTCACGAGTCCAAACTAGCTACCTGGAATCGGCTCGGCGGACCATAGCCGGATAATCAAATCCTTCATGGCTAGTTCGGTCGCCTTATGCAGTTTGATCAGCTGTTTCAGTTGATCGGTAAAAGGCACCGGATAATTAGGTGCCAGATACTGTGACCAGAAGAGCTTATCCATAGTATTCCCCTCTTCGCCTCGGTAGAATTGGGCGGTATCCAATATGCTGCGAGGAAGTTCCGCAAATACCCCTGGAGAAATCCGAACTTAAAATTATAAAGCATAATTTTCTCCTGAAATACTTGCTTTACATGGAAAAAGACCTTACCCGCCGTGATCTCCCTCGCCTCTTGGATCTCCTGCAGGGGGTCTTGGGTTTTCCCACGGGCATCGCACACGGCCTGATGAGCCCCGGTGACTTCGAATTCTTTCTCCTTTAAACTCTGCTCCACGGTCTCGCACTTTTTCATGCCCTCTTGGAGCTCTTGCCTAGCTTCCACAACCTTGGCCTCGTGCTTCTCACGAATATCTTGCTCTACGGCCGCCTTTTCCTTGGCCTCGACAACAGCCTTCTTCAGGGCCTCGACTTCGGTCATCCCCCCTGGTGCAAATCATGACACATATTATATCATACTGAAAATTCATTCGCACTAAACGCAAACAAGATTTGTGCATACCTTGTTGATCTTCCAACTGTCTTTTTCACCGGCCAAGCTCCGCTTCAGCCCGCTCCAGACTTTGATTCAGTCCGGAAACCTCCACGGTATGAGCGGTAGTAGCCGCTACAGATGCCTGCTTACAAAAGAAGAGAGATAGATGTCATCAAATGAGTCTTCCTGTGAAAAATATATTTGATCCCCTGTCCGGTTCTTTCGTTCACTAGACAGTGTATCAGGGGCTACTATCCATACTATGACACTCTTCGAAACCGTATAAAACATACCTCAAAACCTCTCATAAGGTCGATACATGCTTCATTCAGTCCATTTTCAGTGGACTGAATCTTCTCAATCACCGCACCATAAGGGACGGTGTTCATCGATGATGGAGGCACTCTTCAGCGCCGCCAATAAAGCACTTGGAGCCTCTGGATGGACAAAGGTCGCCGGTGGAACAGGAATGCCCTCTCCAGCCGAGGAAGGCCGCCTGCTTGATTCCAGAGCCGTAATGGTCTCCGAAACTGCGTCCGGCTGGGGGACGAATTCAAGATGGTCCACGCCATCGACTCCTGTTGGGATCTTCTCCCCCATGTCTCCGGCCCCTGAAGTTTGACCTCCAGGCGCCGCCTTCATGATTTTCTCCGCCCCTCCTTGGACGGAGTCCCTCTGGGACGAAGCCTCGGTGTTGATCACATGTTCGGAGGGAGGGGCCTTCGGAGGCGTCCCGCTCTCCATAGCATGCGAGCTCAGCAAATCCTCAGATGAGGATTGTTCGGAACGGGATCTCGTCGGACTACAAAACTATGGCTCAGGTTAAAATACTATGCCATGATGGGTCCGGACACATTAACGTGTTCGGATTCTATATAATTACGAGTTCACTAGGGGCTAGGCCCTAGGATCCCACGCCGGGCTGCTATCGGCGACGGCAGTGGACTCTTCCGGAAGAAGAGTTTTTCCCCTTTTAGGCGACTCGGCCTCCAAGTGTACGGAGGCCATCCTCTTCTTTCTTCCCCGTACTAGGGATTTTTTTCCTCCTCCTCGTCCTCTTCGGAGGCGGGTCGGGCACGGTGACGAAGGCCGCCACGAGTCTTTTTGGCCTCCTTTTCGGTCTTGTTCTCCGGCACCTTGTAAGGCGTCGGGTCCAACATATTCGTCAGAAGTGGGCCGGCCGGTTCTTCGGGTAGCGGGGCCGGACATTGGATCCGGCCCGCCTTCTTCGTCCAGCCCTAGGAGAGTTGTGTTAAACACAATAAGCATTACCCTTGATTTATGCGAATAAAATGTATGGTAACTTACCGAGCTTGCAGCGCGGGACAGTTGGTACCCACGGTCCTTGGCCGAGTCCGGCCATGATTTGCCGGGCTTAAAAAGCACCTTCTAGATGTCTTCGTGCGAGGAGCGAAAGAGCTCTCGCAGGGTCTGGTGCTTGGTCGGATTGAATTCCCATAGATTGCAAGTCCGGTGTTGACAAGGTAGGATCCGACGAACTAACATCACCTGGACTACATTGACAAGTTTGATATTCTTGTCTTCCATCTCCTTGACGCGCGTTTGGAGTGCCAACAGTTCGTCAGACGAAGACCAGTCCAGGCCCTTCTTGAGCCAGGATGTGAGCCGCAGAGGGGCTCCGGATCGGAACTCGAGAACAGTGCCCCACTTCGCGCCGCGCGGCTCAGTAATGTAAAACCACTCCTGTTGCCACTCCCTGAAGGAATCATTGAAGGTACCTGTTGGCCATGTGACGTTGGGCATCTTGCTCACCATAGCGCCCCCGCACTCAGTGTGCTCACCGCCCACTACCTTGGGCTTCACATTAAAGATCTTCAGCCATAAGCCGAAGTGTGGCGGGATGTGGAGAAAAGCCTCGGACACGACAATGAATGTCGAGATATTGAGGAAGGAATAGCGGGATAGAACATGAAAATCGATCCCAAAATAATACATGATGCCGCGAACAAATGGGTGGAGGGGAAACCCTAGCCCGCGGATAAAATGAGGGAGGAATACGACCCTTTCGTGGGGTTCTGGGGTAGGGACGATATGTCCCACCGTCGGGAGACAATGGCCGATTTCCTGGGCTAGATACCCGGCCTCCCGAAGTTTCTTGATCTCCTTCTTCCGGACGGTAGACGCCATCCACTTGCCTCTCGCTCAGGACATATTTCGAGTGGTTCTTCGGAGAAAATGCGAACTTGGGCGCTGGTGATCGAGTGCACAAGAATGGATGGGCAGGAGAGAAGAAGGCGTGGGTAAAAAGGTGGAACCCTTACCCCTTTATTAGGGCAGAAGAAACTATGCGCCTCCCCACTTGCATGGTAAAAACTCGCTTATTCCCCAAGCGTCGTGATTGATGGCGCGGTTGGGTTACCCACACCCATATTGATGAGAATCCCGTGATAAGGGGACACGATCTCTGCTTCGACAAGACATGCCAAGAAAACCGCCTCACAATATGCGCAGTAGCTGGTTGAGAAAAACGGTTCAAATAATAACCAGGGCCATGGCGTGATGTCATGTTATGAAAAGTTGTCAGCAGATTAGATTTGTGGAAATATTATACTCTCTACGGTGGTATGTGGAATTTTTTTTGCAGAGCCAGACACTATCCTTGTGTTCAAAATCTTCTATGGACTATTCGGAGGAGGAACCCGCCTTGCAATGTCGAAGACAATCTGTGCGCCGGACTCGTCGTCATTGAAGCCTGGTTCAGGGGCTACTGAGGGAGTCCTGGATTAGGGGGTCCTCGGACAGCCGGACTATATACTTTGGCCGGACGGTTGGACTTTGAAGATACAAGATTGAAGACTTCGTCCCGTGTTCGGATGGGACTGTCCTTTGCCTGGAAGGCAAGCTTGTCAATTCAGATATGTAGATCTCCTCCCTTGTAATCGACTCTGTGTAACCCTAGCTCCCTCCGGTGTCTATATAAACAGGAGGGTTTAGTCCGTAGGACAACAACAATCATACCATAGGCTAGCTTCTAGGGTTTAGCCTCTCCGATCTTGTGGTACATCAACTCTTGTAATACTCATACCATCAAGATAAATCAAGCAGGAAGTAGGGTATTACCTCCATCGAGAGGGCCCGAACCGCCTGGGTAAACATTGTGTCCCCCGCCTCCTGTTACCATCCGCCTTGGACGGACAGTTCGGGACCCCCTACCCGAGATCTGCCGGTTTTGACACCGACACCCAGGAAGTGAACATGGTTTGGGTTATGTTTTTTGAACGTAAGTAGTTTCAGGATCACTTCTTGATCACTTGTAGCTTCATGTCTGTTGCGTATCTTCTCATCTTACTCTTATTTGCGTATGTTAGCCACCATATTTGCTTAGCGCTTGCTGCAACTCCACCTCATTACCTTATCCTACCCATAAGCTTAAATAGTCTTGATCTCGCGGGTGTGAGATTGTTGAGTCCTCGTGACTCACGAATACATCCAAATAGTTGCAGGTGCCGATGATACTACTGTAGGTGATGCTACCGAACTCAAGTGGGAGTTCGACGAGGGCCTTGGTCGTTACTACGTGTAGTTTCCTGATGATCAGTAGTTGAGCCTAGTTGGGACGATCAGCGATCTAGCAGTTGGGTTTATCTTCTTTTTCATTTGGCTGTCCATAGTCGGAATATGATTGTATCTTGGATGTTGTATGAATTATTTATGTATTTTGTGACGTGGAGAATGTAAGCCAACTCTATTTACCCCTTTCTTTTTCATTACATGGGCTGTTTGTGAAGATGACCCTTCTTGCGACAAAACCACTATGCGGTTATGCATCTAAGTCGTGCCTCGACATGTGGGAGCTATAGCCGCATCGTGGGCGTTTCAAGTTGGTAATCAGAGCCATCTCCGACTTAGGAGCCCCTTGCTTGATCGAATCGCGGACGTTGTTGAGTCTAGAACAAAAAAATTTAGTCTTAGGATTATATATATCGGAGAGTAGGATTATTTTTACTCATCAGTCCCTTCGTCGCTCTGGTGAGGTCTCCTGACGTAGATGTTTTGACTTTCCTGCCCCAAATTTCACAAATTTTTTTAAGGATCACGCAGGTATCTTGGAATCATTCTGATATTCTTGTGATGAGAACATTGTTCTTGGTGCCTCCTGAAATTTAGGTGTTGTGGCAGTGTCCCGGGGAGTTGAGCTCCGAGGTGTTGTCGTCACAATTTTACCGTTGCAATTCTGGAATACCTGAGTTCACCAACATCAAAAATCTCTTTTATGCAGTTGTTGGTGAGATAACCTCGATGCCACCCAGTACTGGGGCGGGAGTTCGGGAGTATTGCTATAACTTGTATAACTGATGCTTTTCGAAGGTTGAGGTAAATGATTTCCGTAGTTTTCTTGGTTATGTGATGACGGATGGATACAGTTGGAGCATAGGGCTTGTTAGTTGTGCGATATATATTGTGCCTCCCTGTATCCCCAGCACTAGATTGCATAACCAGAAAGTTTCGGGAGTTTATCGGTGGGAATTCAAGTAGCTCTAGTATTTCTTCTAGCTGATATTTTGTTTGTGATTGGGTAATCCTTACCACTTATTTGTTCCAGTCGTACATTGTTGTTTCAGTCATCAACCTTTATCTAAGTGGCTTCTCACCGTAATGGACATGTGATGTTAACCTTGGAATTCATTTGTTCAATCCTTGTTCGAATGTTTATTGTGAAGACTATATGTTGCAATTTCTATCCATTGATTCAGCTTGTCTATCTGCCTATAAAGATGCTAACGGATGTCACCCACTTTAGGATGGCTCCTCCAACGCGTCTGAATCCGGAATGCAATGATGGGAGTCAGGCGAACCCTCCACCTCCACCTCCGCCTCCGGAGGCATGGCAAGCTGTCATGGCAGCCACCAACACCAATTCCCAGATGCTTTTGCAACTCTTGCATGAGCGCAAACAAGGGAATCAAGGCCAAGGGACTTTAAACAATCAACCTCAGTTTGCTACCCTTAACCAGTTCCTTGCAAATCAGCCGAAGTCTTTCAGCTACTGTGCTGAGGACACGGACGCTGATGATTGACTCATGGACATCAACAAGCACTTTGAATGTAGCAATGTCAGGCTTGAGGACTATGTCAAGTTCGCTTCTTTTCAGCTCAAGGACCAAGCCACTGATTGGTATCAACAATACAAGATTCCAGAGGAGGTCATGTGATTACCTGGGATGATTTCTGCCGAGACTTCAAAGCTTATCATATTCCAACAAGTGTTGCTGAGAGCAAGCGTGAGGAGTTCCGCAATCTCAAGCAAGGAAGCATGTCCGTGTACCAATACAACATCCAGTTTCAGAAACTTGCTTGCTTCGCAAGGCAGGATGTTCCTGATGAAAAGAGCATGATCTATCACTTCAGAGGTGGCCTCAAAGAAGATCTGTAGTTAGCTCTCGTGCTTCTTGAGCCTACTAAGTTCGATCAATTCTATAACATGGCCCTCAAGCAAGAAGGTGCTGAGCTCAAGTGTGAGGCTTCTAAGAAGAGAATTAGGGATGCAGTTCAGTCTTCTTCTTCCTCACAAGTGGCAACTAAGCAACTGAAGTTCTGTCTTCCTCCTCCTCCTCCGTTTCGTCAGCCCTACCAGCAGAAGAACAAAGGTGGCCATGGATCTTCCCCCCCCCCCCACCCCAGTCTATCCGAACAAGTTACAGACTCAAGCTCCATGGTCAAGTGCTCCTTATCATCGTTCGCTCTCAGAGATCACTTGCAACAAGTGTCAGTAGAAAGGTCACTGTGCGAACAACTGCTTCAACCGAAGGCGCCTTCCACCTCCTCCTCCTGTGGATCTTCCAGCAGTGCAATGGTCAAGCATAATCCCAAGCATGCAAAGGTGAACTTGTTGAATGCAGCTCAAGCGGAGAAATCCAATGATGTGATAATGTGTAACCTCTCAGTTAATGGCATTCCTGCAAAAGTTTTATTCGATACTGGTGCATCGCTTTCTTTCATTTCAAGATCTTTTGTTGCCAAGCATGAGTTTGTGATGGAAAAGATTCCTATCCCGTTGAAGATTGCGTCCCCGAGTAGGCAAATGACATCTAATAATTATGTCCTGCATGTTTCTATCAAGATGGGCAACTATAAATTTCAGGGTAAACCAATTGTTCTTGGAGACTCTGATATTGATATAATTCTCGGGATGGACTGGCTTTCTAAGCACAAGGCTCAACTTCATTGTGCTACCAGGGAGATTCAATTGACACACTCTTCTGACGATGTGATCATCTATGCCGCTCGGGATGAAACCATTCGACTATTTTCTTTCAATGAGAAGGGCGAGTTGGATGCAATTTCTTAGGTTCCAGTCATTTGTGAGTACCAAGACGTCTTTACAAAAGAGCTTCCGAGAATGCCTCCTCACAGGCCATTTGAATTCGTTATCGATCTTGAGCCTGGTACGGAACCCGTTTGCAAGCGTCCATACAAGCTTGAACCAAAGGTGCTGAAGGAATTGAAGAAATAGCTCGATGAACAAGAGCGTCTGGGTTTGATCAGACCGAGTTCATCTCCATGGGGTTGTGGTGTTCTTTTTGTCCATAAGAAGGATGGCATGGACTGACTTTGTGTCGACTACTGTCCATTGAACAAGAAGACAATTAAGAACAAGTATCCACTTCCCAACATCAATGAGCTATTCGAGCAACTTAAAGGTGCCAAAGTATTCTCCAAGCTTGACCTTCGTATGGGTTATCATCAGATTCGCATTCGTGAACAAGATACTCCCAAGACAGCATTCAGAACAAGCTTTGGTTGTTATGAATATATTGTCATGTCTTTCGGCCTTGTCAATGCTCCTCCAACTTTCTCTCACATGATGAACTTCAACCCCTACACTAATGAATTCGTCCTGGTGTATCTCGATGATATCTTGGTCTTCTCCAAGAGTAAGAAGGATCATACCAAGCATTTGCGATTGGTGCTCGACAAGTTCAGAGAGTATCAATTCTATGCGAAGTTTTCCAAATGTGAGTTTTGGCTTGATGAAGTTATTGATCTTGGTCATATCATCTCCGCCAAGGGCATTGCTGTTAATCCAGAAAAGGTTTCTGCAATTGTGAATTGGGAACCTCCTCAAAATGTCAAGCAACTCCGCGGTTTTCTTGGTCTTGCAAGCTATTGCCGAAGATTCATTGAGAATTTCTCTAAGATTGCAAAGCCTCTTTCCAACCTCCTCCATAAGCATGTTAAGTATGTATGGACTCCTGAGTGCGACGTTGTTGTCAACACCCTCAAAGAGAAGCTAGTCTCAGCTCTTGTCTTGACTCCTCCTGATGAATCCAAGCTATTCGAAGTTTTCTGTGATGCCTCATTGCAAGGTCTCGGCGCTGTGTTAATGCAAGAGAAGAAAGTTGTGGCTTATACCTCTCGTCAGTTGAAGCCCAATGAAAGGAACTACCCCATTCATGATCTTGAGTTGGCGGCAGTTGTCCATGCATTAATAACATGGGGACTACTCTTGTTGGGAAGGAAAGTGCACATTTTCAATGATCACAAGAGCCTCAAATACATCTTCACTCAACCCTACCTCAACCTCAGGCAAACTTGTTGGGTCGAAATGATTCAAGAGTAAAATCCAAGTATTGAATGTACTCTAGGCAAGGCCAATAGCATTGTAGATACTTTGAGCAGGAAGGCTTATTGCAGCGGCTTAATCCTCAAGCCATTCCAATCGGATCTTTGTGAAGCTTTCCGCAAACTCAACCTCCAAGTGGTTCCTCAAGGTTTTCTTGCCAACCTTCAAGTCACTCCTACTTTGGAAGACCAAATTCGTGAGGCACAACTCCTGGATACCATGGTGAAGAAGGTGAAACATGGTATTGCCAAGGGCCAACCCAAATACAAGTGCTATCGCATTGGTGACAAAGACACTTTATTCTTCAAGGACTGGATCGTGGTTCCTAAAGGTGATCTAAGGAAGGTCATAATGAATGAAGTGCACAATTCTCTTCTATCCATTCATCCAGGCAGTTCGAAGATGTAGCATGACCCCAAGCAGTCGTATTGGTGCACTCAAATGAAGCGAGAGATTGCTCAATTCGTGAATGAATGTGATGTCTGTCGAACGATGAAAGCAGAACACCAACGACCAGCTGTTCTAATCCAACCTCTTGCTATTCCATAATGGAAGTTTG